>NC_142283.1:70871947-71025657 GCF_052056855.1 Sturnus vulgaris | reverse complement strand
TAGAGGGTGAAATTAGTGCTTTGTCATCCAAACTGAAGGATGTAATCCGAGAGAAGGAAAGTGTATCCTTAGATGCCATGAAACTGAGAAATGAAATTTTGCACTTGAAAGAAGCAAAAGAAGGTATGCATGGTCTGCTTGAAGCAAAGGAACGGGAGACGACTGATCTTCAGCACAAGTACCACCAAGTTCAAGAAGCTCTTACTGAAATGAAAAACTCATCAAAACTAGAAGAAGATAAAGACAAAAAGGTCAGTAACTCAGTACAGTGGAGGGGTAATGCGAGTTCAGAGTCCAAAGCTGGTGCACAAGTGACCTGACAATGTTGGTTCAAGTAATTTCTGAGTGCATTTGCCCCTCTGAAAATCCAGGTATCAAAGGCAAAGGAGTTTTCGGTGTGTTTGGCTTTGCATTTGGTTTCACTGCACTGTGGAGATAGACATGATCTTTCAATTTCCCTCTTTTAAGTTATGCTTAGTTTGGGTTCACGCTATTCAGGCAACAGAAGTCAAAGAAGTGAGATTTACAGCAGGAAGATATTCCAGAGGAGGCAAGAAAACGAAATATCAGGAAGGAGCAAAAATTCACTGTTGGGATATTACTACATCATCTCAACCATAGTATGATTTGACTAATTTTCACTACAAATTCCTTTATAAAAAGCTGTGCATTTTGGTAGCTGTGATAGCTGGCCTGTGTTTGGTTCAGCAGCAGAATTTGTAAGGGTGGTAAGTGCAGCCCTTCTTGTTAAATATTGCTGATGTTCAGAACAAGGGATGCAGTTTGAATAGACTGGACTAGGATGGGGAGTAGAGGAGCCTTGTAACCCTTTGCTTATGTGACATCTCTGTTTGTCCATAGAGTTTATTTACAATTTGGTTTTCCCCACTTCTTAAATTTAGGTCACAAATAACTCAAAGGTAAGACACATAGGAATATAGTATGCATAGCATCTTCTAATGAAAACCTGTTTTGCCTCCCTAGATCAATGAAATGTCCAAGGAAATTAGCAAATTAAAAGAAGCATTGAACAGCCTTTCTCAGCTCTCCTACTCAACCAGTGCCCCCAAAAGACAAAGCCAGCAGCTGGAGGTGTTACAGCAACAAGTGAAGCAGTTACAAAACCAACTGACTGTAAGTGTGATAATTTGTAAACCTAGCATTAGTCCCAGTTCTCCAAAGAATTATGTACTATTCTTCATTTTGCCTTATTTAAAATAGAGTACAGTCAGTGAGTACATGGAGAAGAATCTTCATCCAAAAAGACTGTCATTTCTGTTTCTCTGAAACATGTAGGAATTTGCAAGTCATGAATAGCACTTTAGAAAGAGCGTAACTAAAGAAAGCTGGTTTTCCACGTATTTTTCTCAGACCAGCTCAGAAGCAGATTTCTTGTAGTAAAATGCAGTGACCAAACCTGCTGCTCAGACCTTAATTTGTGGAAAAGTATGACCAGTGTGCAGAGGATTTTCAAGAACATTCATCAGATGAAGTTGATTTGGATTTTTAAGCATTTTGGAAGAAAGCGTGAGGTTTCAAGTCAAGCAAATGCATCTGTTTATGGGGAGCATAGTTTATTCTCTGAAATTCTGAATACATATTTTTTTTCTAATTTTGTTGTTTGTGTATGAAAGGTCCAGTCTTCTAAGCTGGGTTGAGTCATAATTGATATTTCCTGTAGTTTGCCTGTCCAAAGGAGCACTTTATTCACTGTTGAGGACGAAAAGAAAGTATTGTCCACTGGAGGCCTTTGTTGAGGGCTCTGGAGTGCCTCTGAAAGGAGAATTGCCAGACTGACATGCTAAGTGGTGTCTGTTTCCTACCTTTCACAGCAGAAAAAAATGAGGGCTTAGTATGCCAGAAAAATTCCCTTGCAGGCAGGAGAAATAGTAGGCAGAGCATCCTGTCAGTGTGGTGTGGAGGCCCAGACTTTCTTATTCCAGTCCTCCATGTCTGAAAGGACCCTTCATCTCCCTCTAATTAGGACAAGCACAGTAGTGCAAAGGTGTGCAACACTTTGGGAAAGCAGGTAGCATTTAAAACAAGACAGAAACACTCTTTCCTTCTGGTAGGTTAGCTTTCCTAACAGCTCCATGTATCTTTGGAAAGGTGGCTTCTGAGTTGTGGCAGTCTGTGATTATTGAAAGGCACTGGGTGGTTTTCGTTAGGTCAGGATCTTACAGGGCAGGACCCCTGTAAGCACCTTTCACCTGGGAAGGCATCAGCTCTGACAGAGGGGTTGATGCCTTTTTCGAGCTCACCTAAAAACAGAGGCCAGATGGAATTAAGGGAATAAAAGCAGATATATTTAATGAAGGGCCTTCAGGTATTTAAGGGCAGACAAAACTTCCCCAAAGGGATATACCCAAAATGGACAACCATCAGGAGTTTTTCAGACAATTATAAGTTTGGTCCATTTACATATCAGGGATTAATCCTCCAATTACAGCTTCAGGTGATGAAGCCATATACCCCCAGTTTGCTCCCCCCAATTCACTTTTGTTTATACTTTTTGGGGCCTGAGGCAGTAGGGTGTCCTTGAGTTGTAGGATTAGAGGTATTGTTTTGTCTGAATATAATAGGAGAACAGTAGCTAACAAGCTATGGGGTTTTAGAGTTATACCCCAAAGCAGTACAGGATTTGAAAAACAGAAAAGCTAAAATCCTAAGGTATCAGGGTCACTGCCTTCAGGGAAGAGCTGAGTTGCAGTTGAGAGTTAATTTGTCAGAGTTCCTCAATTCTGGTTGCTGATAAGCTTGGAAATAGAGTATGTGCTCATTCCACACCTTTGTAGCACAGCACTTCTTAAAACTTACTGGGGCAGGTAGAACTACAGCATTTTCCTGGACATGCTTCCAAGCAAATTTAGAGTGCCTGGTGACACAACACTGTCTGAGCTGGTTTTCAATGCATTACATAAGACTACGTAGAATCTAGTTGAGGAGTTTCCAGTTCCATTGTTCTGAATCCTCTGTGCCTATCTGCTTAACTGTTTTCTAGGAAACAAAGAAACAGCACCAGGAAATTGTCTCAGTTTACAGGATGCACCTTCTCTATGCTGTGCAGGTATGCTTGCATGTTACCAGTCACTCAGTGTTAGTATTTTAACTGAAGCTGTATCTTCTGCAGATCTAGTAAGAATTTTGCATGTTTTCACTAAGACATTGGTCTCATAAGGTCTGACAGTTCTAGAACAAATTTAAGACTGCTTCCACTTGGGAAATTGATCTAATTACTGTACCTGAAAAACAGTTTGTCAATATTCTTTAAGACTAGAGCTGCATGAATTCAATTATCTTTTTTTCTCTCTCCCTTTGTCTAGGGTCAAATGGATGAAGATGTCCAGAAAGTGCTTAAACAAATTTTGTCAATGTGTAAAAGCCAATCACAGAAAAAGTAAACAAAAAGCCAAGGAAAACTCCCTATTTTTATTAATCCTACTATGGTTGTTTTATCTAGATTTGCCTTAACATAAGATTTGAAATTGGCGATTTGCTGCTTTTGTGTTATTGTGCTGTTTGTGAGGGGGATATATTTGTCTGTCTGTACCATTTCCATGTGCAGTAGCTAAACACATGCCTGCTTTTCATACTCAAAATGCAAGTATGCTCTTCAGTCTTTTTACATAGGCCACTCCATGTCATGTTTACCCTGTGAGTACTTTTCCAGCTTCCTCCAACAGCAGCAGGTTAACCTGGAGGAAAGCACTGGTGTTGCCTGGGTAAAGGTGAAATTCTCTGTGAGGTCTTCTGTTCTGGTTATAAGCTGCATCTTTACTGGGTGTTTTTGATGCTGCAGCACTCAGATTGCTGACTGCATTTTGCCATATGCAGTCTTTGGCAGAGCAGAAGTTAACCTTGCAGCAGAGAGCAGGAGTAGATATTTATGCTAAGCCAGAACATCCAACAGCTACACTTCCTGGTGTAATATTATTTAAGATTAACACACTAAAGTGTAGCTGCCCCAATTCACCCAATGCACTGAGTACACGAAGCCCATACCATACTTCATAGTTTCCTTAACTACCTGGTAGTGGAATGAAACTATTTCAAAAGGTAAAAGCATTAGTTTATTGAAGTTATGTACAAACAGAACTGTCTCTATAAACAGCCCTTTATGATAGGTTTAGCTGTCTATGCAAGCGTTGGCCATGAAGCTCAGGAACAAAACCAGGTCATATACTTTTAGACAAGGGATTCTAGTGAACACAGGATGTTTACAGTGAATGTCAATGCCTCATACTTCCTAACCTCACTTTTGTAAAGATCTTCTCTTCGGTATATTTTTACTGGCCCTCTAATGAATTTTTTTGTAACTAAACCATTTTTTCTACATAATATTTGCATTAAGCTTATTAACAAATATTTTTAGGTAATTGTGTCTTAGAGAGTTTCTTTTTATACCCCCAAGTATTCAGTAATAGTGAAGCATAGTGAAGTGTTTTCTGTTTGTAAGAAATTTTTATGGAATAGACCTGTCTGTCAGTGTGGTCCAGAGCAGTGAAGTGTAAAATTCAGCCTGCTGTTCCAAAAAAATATAGAAATGATAGGTAGAGAACAGCAGGAGGTGTCAAAAAAAATCTGTATGTTGTTTCTAGAAGCTAGGGGCATCAATAAAGCCTTTATCAGCACTTCTACATTTAAAGTCAGATAAAAATGCCTGATGTGGAATAGAATGGAACTATGGAAAAATGATTTAAGCAGACACTGCACTTGAGGGTACAACCATTTTAACAAGCTTGCGGCTTCAATATGGTATTTTGTGTTTTTTATTCTATGGGGATATGTCTCTATTAATAGAGAAATCTTTCAGAGCTATATAATCTATGAAGTTTATATAAGTCATAATATGACAGGAGTCAGCAGTGCCTCAGGCTGACTGGACTCATAGTGCACTTATATCAGATAATTCCTAACTCTGGCAAAGCTAAAGGATTTTAAAAGCAAAAAGAAAACCACCACCTTTGCATCAGTTAGACTTTGATGTTACTTTTCTTGAGTGGTTTGACTAATGCCGTCTAATTTTGAACAGTATTTTATAGTTAGACAGCTTTGAAAATGCTCCAAAGAAATGTGAAAACAATTTTGCTGCATCACTTCAAAAAGAACAAAATTTTAAGCATGCTAATGCTGCAAGTATAAAACTTGATGAACCATTTTGTAGGTTGCCTGATGGATTTAGTCTTCTACTTTGGTTTGGTTTGTATATTTATTACAATTATCTTTGTGGAATATTGGAAATTATATACTACAACATAACAAGTTTCTTTATATGTAATTTACAAGAAGTTTCCTCATGCAGCAAATAAACTATTTCCAATTTTTTTTTCATTTTTGTCTTCATTTACTTTTTATATTGAGGGAAATCTCACTACACTGTTATAACATACTAGAGATGTGTTCTGTATCTCCTGTTTAAATGGATGCCACAAGAACTAGGTTTTCCTCCCTGAAATTGCATCTTCATTATTAACTGTCTCGATCTGTTGTGTGGAATAAATCCAGTCCAAACCCCACACAGTGAGTTTTGCAGATGATGCCTTCTATCTCATTGATAAGTTCATAACCATTTCTTACATAGGAATCCTGCTAGAGGTAACCCAGTTTTCTCATTTGCCACTGGATTTATTCAAGTTTATTTAAGTTTAAATTACCTTACAGTTGTAGCACAGATCAGTGATGTCCCACAGTTGTTCAGAAGTGGTTCTCTGACACTTAGCACTTCACACACAGAACTACAATGAGAAGGTATGTAAGTGTATATCCATATGGATATATGGATATGTTGGCTTTTTAACAGTCAGCCCCATTGTCTTTTATCATCTCCTCTCAGTTTTATTTGAGAAACTGTTCCATCAGTGATTGATGTGCTAGTATCTTCTTTCCTGAAGGAATTGCATCTATTGTGATCACGTCTTAGAGTTCTTTAGCCTCTTGTAGCAAATTTCTGTAAGCTGCCCAGCACTGGGTTTCCTTTGAAGACAGACAAGCTGACATGCAGAGTCTGCCTAACCTGCTGCTCTGAAACATCCACACCTGCTTCTGGCCTCCTGCATGGTCAGTCATAACAGCATGGGCAACATTTTTATAGCGAATTCCTTTCTGTCTCTCCACTAAACGTATGAGTACTGGGAATAAACTCCTCTTGCCAAACTCACTCACTGCAGTTTGCATACCACAGATGTAATTTAGTCAGAGAGCTTGAGCATAGTGTCTCTTCTCAGCCATCCTTTGTCCTGTTACAGTGACAAGGGATGGTAACAGGTTAGATGGAAGTTGGGAGGAGATAACATCCTAGATCTACATATTTTGCTTCTTTTTTTTTTACTTTTTTCCCTTTCTCTTGCTGTGTAAACTAAGGGTAAGTTCCTGTAAGCAGGTGTTGCCATCGTTATTTATCATCTGGCTCTCACAGGGCCCTTCTTTTGCCAACCCAAATCAACATGAGAAGTTGGTGGAGGGTGAAAACCCAGAAGATTTCATCAGCAAACGGAGGACAACTTTTTGCAGTGTGCCATGGGTCCCTTGCTGGATAGATGTTTTGGCTGCAGCAGACATAGTGGCACATAACCAACACCTGAGCACAGGGGTCATTATCCTCTGAGATGAGTCTGGGTTCCTGGGCACGTTGCATAGCAGACTTCCTGCTGGAGCCTCATGGGTGGAGGCACAGATAGAGAGCCAATCTTGCCCCGTACTGGCTGAGCAGGGGCCTCAGGGATGGTAGAATGGCCTGCTGATTGCATTCCCACCTCTCCTCAGGTCAGCTGCATGGTGATGATGAGCTGTGTGTCAGTATAAGACAGCAAAAGCCTAGGGAAGACCACGCTGCTCTGTGCTGCAGTGAACCACACACAGGGCTCCAGGATAAGCTGCCAAGAAACGGACAGTGGAGAAACTGGCAGGAAATCCCTTGGCAGATGCCATTTCACTATACGGAGCTGTTAAAGCCCACTTCATGTCCTGTGAGTTTGCCTGAGAGTAGCTGGCTGAGAAGAAATAGGTGGGTGGCATGTGATTTCAGTGCTAGGTGCTTCAGCGCTACATAAATTACTTCTGCAGTATGTAAATTGTATTTAGACCACAAATCTGCTCTCTGGAGGGGTCTGGCAGGGTGGGGGTACCTGCCTAGAGTGTGCAGAAGAGGGAAGGGTAAGCCAAGAGGCTGGGGTACCACATGGGAGAGCTGGCTCATGGCACTAGAGCAGGGGGTTCATGTCCTGCCCTTTGCCTGTCTGACCTTCCCCAGGGAGGCTTTGCTTGGGTCAGCCCCACCAAAGCATCCTGAGGCTTTCTTCACTCCAGTGCCAGCCCTCATCTGAGCAGGAGGCAGACACAGAAGGCAGAGGCAATCTGCTCTCAAATGTGGCAGAGACCCAATAGCTGCAGGGAAGAATGGCTGTCTCAGGTGGTGTGGTCAGGCCTCCCAGTGCAGGATCTCCCGTGATTTTGGCTGTCTGGGGGTCAAGGCCTCAGTCTGCTGCTCGGGACCCAGGCTGCAGAGCAGCTGTGCCAGCTGAGTAACTGTGGAAAAGCTCTGGGGGAGTTAGGTGTGGAGGTTTCAGAGTAGCATAGATGTCATGTACCACAGCACATGTTCCACAGGCACAGCTCTAACACAGCAAATTTTTCCAAGCAAATAAAAATTTGTGCAAGACTTTAGGACAGTTCAGTGACCCAAAATCATATATTAACTGTGGGTTTGGTCTGCTACAGAGGATACTAAAAGTACTGACTTTAATGTCAAAGCGCAGTATACAAGAGTTTTGACTATCTTGAAACCTTCATCTATAACACCACTTGGTTCTGCAGCAAGAGGTCGCTTTGCATGCTCGTGGGTGCTCACCAATTCTCAGCACAGCATTTCAAAGAAGTGAAATTTCAAATGCTTTTCTTCATCCCTGCTTCCTTCTCTGTTTGCATCCTTCACGATCCTTTTGAATATAAGTAACAGAGACACTGAGCACAGACTAGAACCATATTTTGTTTTGGTTTTATATCTGTGTTCCTCTCAGGGCAGTAACAAATTCATTCTCCTCAAGAGTCATTTCCTCAAAACCCCTGTCTTAGAATTGCAGTCGTAAATTGGAGCTGAATAAAAATCTATGATTTAGTAAGTGTATACTATTTTGAGGAAGCCTGAGTTAAAATTTTTGTAACTACAGAGCAGATCTACCAGCCAAGTCTGCTGCTGGTGAGAAAGTCTTGTGCTTTGCCCAACAACTGTTAGTTAGATTCCCCTGGCTTCAGTACTGTGTAACAAAATGTTTTCTAGGAGAAATGACAGCCTCTGTCACATCAGACACGCTGGTAGCATTCTGCATGGACTGTCACTAACCTACAGCTCCTCTGATGACCATATTTTGCCCTTGCACAAGCAGCAAAGGTTTGTGCTTTTAGCCTTGCTGATGCCAGTCCCCAGTCCCGTGGGTGGCTTCAGGAGAGTCTATTTTGTGGTACCACCCACAGTTTCTGAGGCATCTTATGGCAATGCATTTGTAGGTATTTACAAACCTTTGGCTGCCCTGACTAATTTTAATTGATGAGTTTAACACGGGTATTTATGCAATCCTCAGGCTTTCAGTCTATTATTTTAAAAGCCTGCTCACATGCTGATCTGTCCAGATTCACAGTGTTGGCCCTCTTTGTACATTTCCCAACAGCCTGAAATGCTCAGACAGTTGGTAATGGGGCCTCCTACCAGCAGCTGGAGATTGGAAGCAGGCACATCTCAGTGACATCATCTCCTGCAAGGAGCTCAGGGCTGGAGCCCGTCTGCCCCTGTCCCCGCGGGTGGCCGTCTGCTCCTGCCTGCCGGGCTGCTCACGGTGTGCTGGTGTTAACCCTGCCCGGGGGATGCTGCAGCTGGTACCCAGGAGATGGCATTGTCTGCAACAAAATTCCAGTGTGCCTGTACGGGAAGCTGTTGCTCCGCTGTAGTCACTTTTCCCTTCGGGATTAGCAGAAATGCTCCTTAGTGATGCTGGGCTTGGGCCCACAGCACTCCTCCTGCACTCCCTGCCGTAGAGCAGCAACAGTCCTCACCTGCTGCACATTCAGAAGTCCAAAATGTTTGGATGCCTTTGCTTCTCTGTAAACACTCTACTGCCCACCAGTAGTCATCCCCCAAAACGTCTGGTGCTGGATTAAACTGCATTTTCCAGACAAAAAGAAAAAACCTCAAAACATTCCTCAGAAAGAAACCTGGCATTCCTTCCTCTCGGAATCTCCCTCGCAGCTGGATAACTCTGGAGAGCGACAACTCAAAGCACAAAGTTCTGCACTGCCCCATTCCTAGAAGTAGGTTGTCTGGATTCTTGCTGTCCAAAGTGCAGCTCACAAAAAAGCAGTGCTGTGGTCAGCAATTGGTGGGGCCACAGCTGGGTGTGAGAACAGCTGGACAGATGTTCCAGACCCGGCGCACACGTACCTGCACAAATATTTCAGAGCCAGGTGCCTGCAGGAAGGTCCCGGTGGGGAGACTGGAGGTGCTGCCCGGTCCTGCTGCTCCTGCATTGTCCCCTGCACGTGTGTGGAGGGTCTGGGAGCGGCTGTGTCCCCAAGCCCTGCGCTGCCCGAGGGCGGCTATGTGGTTTTCAGAGTGTCTCTGGAATTCCTGTCCTTGCTGCCACATGAAGAATTCGTGTCACCGTCCGACCACCGGCGAGGGGCAGGCTGGCAGTGCTTCCTCCGCTGGTGCTTTGGCCGGTGGGTGTCTGGCGTGGTTCCCTTGCAAATATCCGCATAATTAAAACCGACCGGCATCACTCGGGCTGGGTAGCAGCATGGAAGGAAGAGGAGGGCGCACAGCTCCTGTGCCTCTCTGACAACTTTTCTGGGAGCCTTGGTGAGCTCCGGAAAGTGACTGCTCGCAGTCACAGCCTGGATGTACCCCAGCTCCTCCAGAACCTCTTCCGTGCCTCTAGTTTATTAGGAGAGTAAACGTGTTTGGCCAGCTTATTGTGTGCACCAGGCAACTAATTACACACACAAGAGAAACACTGATTATTTATTCCAGTTGCACAAACTTGGGTGCTCAGTGGTATTCCACAAATCAAGCCCACCAACTCTCAAAACATTTTTTTTTTTTTTATTTTAAATACATTCTGGTGTTAAGGAAACTCCACAGTGTGACCATTCTTGAGCCTCTGTGGCAGTCACATTCCCAGACTTTCACAGCCGAAACCGAAGCCCCTTCACAGCCCCCAGTGCCGTAGCTGATGCCCCAAACACTCCACTCACACTCAGACCAGGTTACCTTGCTGGTTGCACCCCAGGTTTTCCATGAAGCAGTCTCAGACGTCTCATTCCACAAAGCCATTTATTCACTTACACAGAAACAGCTCGTGCTGATGCCTCCGAGGAGGGACCCCCAAAAAGGAACCCCTGGGAATTTTACACTCTCGCTGTCTACCCAGGTGCAAGTGGAGCTCTTCCTCTCCAGTCGGCTCCTGCCATCCTCTTCGTGTCAGTTCACCTTACTGGCATCACCCCTCTTCATCTCTTTTGTTACCCAAAATGTCTGCAATTGCTCTGCTGTCCCCCAGTGTCCACTCACCCTGGCTGCTTTCCCTGTGCTTTGTACCCTTTGTAATCACAGGGCTGGCAGTTCACGGCCTCTTATCTCTCTCTGGGGTCCCACCCTCAGCTCAATCTGAATCTCGAATTCAAGCTTGCAAACACAACTGCCTGCACCAGATGTATTCCCCAACATAAGCAAACATAGGCATTAATCTTCATGGGCTAAAAGGGACATAGTTCTCTTATTAATTAGTATTCTATCTTCTATCGGTTATGATTCGGTTCTTATGCTAATTAGCCTGCACCCTCAGTCTTCATCTTCTTTTGACATGGTGGACCATGATTTAGTCTGTCATGATTTCTCCCTGCTGGAATTCTTTTTACCCAGTCGGAGTCAGTTTCACAGTTGCTGAGTTGGCTTTATTAGTTCCCTCCTTATCTTGGGAATTCTGCCATATGTCCTTGTGGCCTTAAAGTTCTGCATTCTTTTTGTCTACCTACTATCAATAGTACATCCTTCTTCCTGAGCTTTGTTAACCTCGCCCTAGGTGTGACATTCCCTGAAGGTTAGGTTAACAAGGCAATTCTGCCAACAAGTAATTTATCTTTCAAACACCTGGACATAACTTAGGGCTTGTTAGCTGCTATCTGTCTCATGGATTAAGTTTCTTTTCTGGTTGACTAGGGGTGCAAGTGCCTAATTGGGTGGAGTGGCTCCACTCCTCCCTTATGTTGCAAACCCATTACTGCACTGCACTGGCATTTACGGGGTAAAATCCAAACATATGTTCAGACAGATTTCTTATCTCAGACCTCCAGCTTTCTGCTGACTTGCTCTTTTTTGGTCAGCTCCATGGTCCCATCTGAACTGGAAGGAGTAGGAGGCTGCTCACTTTTCCATTGAGAGTTTTAATCCACACACAGACACAGGCCCCCACCCACTACCCCACCTCAAAACCTGATGCTGTTTAAAGTGAAGTGGGAGTGAAATTCCCATTGTCTCTGCTCAGATTTTCAATGGTATTAAAAAATGCGAAGATTTTCCTGGGCAGTGCAGCTCTTTCTAGACTCCCTTGGACACATTCCTCCAAAATACTCACACAGACTGACATTCACAGTCGTGGTGGACATTGAAGCCCACTTCTCACTTCTGTGGGAGTCTACTACTCTATTAAGTCAGAGCTGTGTGGGGCACCTGATGCATCTCCCTCCAATACTCTGCCTGGAAGAGCCCTTGCAATGAGCAGTAGCAATGCTAATGCACTGCCCTGTTGTCCTTAGAAGGCTAAGGGCAGAAGCAGGGTAGAAGAGGCTGAACCCATCTGTTACCTCTTCCATTTATACCTAAGCAGTCCTGGCCCCCTCAAAGAGCGATTCACATAAAAATGGTTTTTGTCTCAACAAGAAGGCATCAAGTGACATTTTAGAAATTATTCTGGTATTTGTTCAGTTTAATGTTACTGTTCTTGAATGTTAATGTTCAGCAAAAGCACTGCTTAGTGCTACTACACACAGGTTCTATATATTTATTTTATATTTATTTTGGTAAGACCCACCTGCTGGATTCTTCAAGCTGTTACAAAATGAGGTTAAAAACTGACACCTACAGGAAACAGCATATGGCTTACTTCATCTCTTCCAGCTGCTCCACTAACCTCACTACACTCATTTAGTCAAGTATACAAGAGTACTATTTCCTTGTAAATCCATGTGTAAATCAATAATAAACAACTAAACTAAATAAAAACTAAACAACTGATTCTTTCCCACCACTAACGTTGAAACAGAAGTATAGAACTGAATTCTCCCTGGGGAATTCTATGTTTTACAGATCCAAATCTTTGTACAAAGCCAAGGAGACACAAAAATTGAACACTTTGGGAGGCAGGAGATAACAGTAGTACCACCACTGTTGGTGCTTTGTTGCATAAAGATCGTCAGACCAGGAGCCAAAGGCATTATTTTGACTTCTGGAATCTTCAAACACTGGTAGGGACCCAAGGCCTACTGGCAGTAGTTTTCTGGTAGAATCAAAGAAGGGCCTTCTTGAAGACCTGAGGTCAGTTCCTACTCTGAAAATCACAAATCAAAATAATTGTAGGGAAAATCACTTGCCAGTTTTGTGGCCTCTGGATGTGGGATGCCCCCAGCCCCCAGTGCTGCCCATCAGAGCTGCCAGGCAGCACCCACCACAGCTGAACCCAGGTGGAAGGCACTGCTCACAGCTCCCACCCCACAAGCTGGTTTACTTCACATGACAAGTAATTCTGAGTACTTGAATGCACCATTTCAAAATAAAGCAGGGGGGCAAAATCTGAGTTATTACAAGCCTCCTCTGTGATACTACTAAAAGAAGAAAACATGAGCTGAACATTTATTCTGCTGCAGGTTTCCTGTAAAGTCTTGTTAAATAGCAGAAACAAATGTACTAAAGGTAACCTGAGTTCTGGATCCCATGCAAAGTGTAGCAGGAAAGCTAATGCAGCAATGGATATCTGCAGAATTTAAGTAACTTACTAGGTCAAAAAGATGCAGTGCCCTTCCAGTCATCATCCTCCTCTCCACCCTTTTTATTTTACTGTTTGAATGCAGAAATGTAATCGAATACATCACAGATGGAGCCTAAATCAACTCACTGTCTTTCAGCACCAAATCTGTAGCCCAAACTTCTCATGTTCTTGTCTCCCTAAAACCATACCCATGAAATCAAAAATGCACCAGCACTCCCCTACCTCTGTGAGCCTAGGCCAGGACTCAGCCTATTTGGGGTACAGACATTAAGTCCTGCATAAACCATATGTGTCTTTGATATATTTATTTATTTACATTTATTTAACAATTTATTAAATGCAAGTTATTTTCTGGTATTTTGTGGTGTTCTAACTTCTTAGCATATTACTTCCATGACCATGTTTGTAGGCTAATCATCAAAAGTACTATTTCAAGACAATAAATCTGTAGACACAATACATCTGTAGGCAATTATATAAAAATTCAAATGTTAAGCCACAATTCCTGAACACAATACAAGAAAGTTGGATATTCTAAAATAAATCACACCAAGAAAGTGGTATGCTCTTCATTTTTATCCTGTCATCCAGGGATTATGTAAATCATCCTGGATACTCAGTAGTCAGGGACAGCAATAATAATTCCCAATGAGACTGTAACTTTTTTCATTGAAGAAATTGACACAGCAAGCCAGAACGAAGTTCATTTAAACTTGTCATTAGTATACTTTAGTTTGGAAAAAAAACCCCAGTGAATAAAAGTAATTTAGAATATTAGATATCTATGTCAGCCTCATAGTAAAAAAAAATTGTAATTGTTTATAAATTTCATTTGTAAATATGAATTTATAAGTTATATATAAACAACTTTACTGTAAACTTTATTGCAATAAATGGATGATTTGCACAAAAAACAACAAAAGCCAACGGTTAACACTGTGCATTCGAGAAGTATATTCTTGCTGGCATAAGCAAGAGGTGAAAAATTTTCCACGAAAGTATTTTAAACTTAAAATAAACCCAAAGAGTTTAGTGAATTGTGGAGCAATCGCTTGGTAACATATGAATACACTGTTTTCCATAGAAAACAAAGCAAGACCTCATCTGACAGACAACAAACACTACAGCAGTCTAAAGCTGCAGAAACCGTCTGCAGATTGGTGACTCTTCCATCCCATCCCGCAGCAGAGGCAGGGAGGGCTCAGTCTCTCCGTGTGATCTGCAGACTCTGCAGATCCAGTCCAGTGCCTGGCTGCTCCCAGGTACCTCCTGTTCTGAGCAGGTTGGTTGGTGTGAAAGGACAAGTGGACTTCTGACCTAAACACAACCCATCTGCTGTTCTGGAAGTGAGATCCTTTTCCTGGCAGAAAACTGCCCAGGAACCACACTCGCTTTCAGTGAGCATGAGGGCAGCCTCATTTTTAGCAGTGATTTGAAAACACTGCTCCATGGAACACAGGCAGATATTCCCCTGCTGCAGTTTAGGAAAAAGGCTACAGAGAAGGCAAATTAATTTAATAAATAATTTTCAATATGAAACTGTTCTTTCTCACGATTGTTGACATCACCAGCAGAGAGCAGCAGAGTAAGAGCTGGGACGTGAATATACAGAAACAGTTCAGCTGCAGCATTCTTGCAGATGTGTAATAAACCACTGATCCAAAACAATGATGTTGCCAGAACAGTTATGAGTAATGAGTCAGTAAATCCTGGCTTCTATATCAATTTACCAATTCAACATCAGTTTGCAGACAAAATGGTAAATTGGTGTCAGATGGAAATCCAAGGAATTAAGTTATATTAAGAATTAATCAAGATGAGGAGAAGCCTAGTGGCTTCACTGACATAACATGTCAGCATTTGCCAACAAGAAACCACCTGCTGCTATTAAGAGATCAGTTTGAAAATGTTGCTCTCTTTCAAGACAAATTTGGTTTTAAGTCACTGAAAGTTAACTGGCTAACATACAGCCAGTATTCAGATTTTCCCTTGTGTAATTGCTTACTAAAAGCCAAAGGCAAAAAACATAACACAAACAAAAATTCTTGGAGAACACTGTAAAAAGCATCAATGTATTACACAAACAGTACTTTAACATCTGTGCTGGAAGCATCTGATGTCTATAGGACATCAACTCCCCCTTCTAAAGCTTTTTCAGCTTTAGTTTGAGTCAAGGCTAAGAATGTTTGCAGTGGAAGAAAATGAAAGTCTTCAGCTTTCTTATTCCAGAGTTAAAATATAAAGACAATATTACCTCTATCAAACTTTACAGCTTTCATTTAGTTTTGTAAAAAAATATAATCTTTTATATAACCAAAAATTATTACAGACGCCAGCACACACACACCAGCACACACACACCTACAGTTCTGCCTCACTCAGTGATGTCCTCATCAGGGCAACAATAGTATTCCACAAAACAGATCTGTCCATCTTCATTCCTAATCATATACTGCAGTGAAAGAAATCCTTGAGCATCTGTTCGAATGGACACTTTACAAGACAAAGCCAGTGCCTTTGTGGATGGTTTAAGCAAAGAAATCTTGTACCTGCAGGAGAAAAAACAGTAAGATGAGAAAAATACATTGTGCAAAGAGGAGCTGAAACATTAGTAATTAATAAAGACCCAGAATAAACAAAAAACAATTAGGAACATGCTTATTTGGTCTTTACTTGGTGAAAACATTAAATTGCCCTTGTCAGCACTTAGCTTTTGATTACAGACACAGACTTTTATCAGATGGAGAATATTTTTGGTCCCCATACTAAGAAAATAAATGTTACAGTAATGCAAAAATAGTTTTTCAACTTCCCAGCAAGAATGCATGACCTGGCATAGAGGGCATCAGTCACAGACTTTCTAACCTGTTTGTCTGGGTCTGGGTACAGTGGAATGCTTCCATCAAATCAGAGTCCTTAGGGTAGTCTAGATGTGCACTTCCAGCATTTCCAAAAGTGGATAACCTGCAAGCAAAAAGCACAATCTCAAAATACCTGATGAGAGCTCTGTAAAAACTCACCAAAATTAGTCATTGTACGTATCTCAATGACTGTTTCACAAAACACTGCTGTTTGTTTCACTTTATTTAATCAAAATTGCTAAACTGTCCACACCAGTGTCATATTTACCAGGTTGTCAATACACTCATT
This sequence comes from Sturnus vulgaris, assembly GCF_052056855.1. NCBI lineage: Eukaryota > Metazoa > Chordata > Aves > Passeriformes > Sturnidae > Sturnus > Sturnus vulgaris. Next base: position 71,009,476 of record NC_142283.1, on the reverse strand, counting down.
ACTATGTTAATTAGAGCATATACTGTCATTTATTACTCATTACAATTCTTCCTGAAATGAACCAGTATTCTAAAATAGTTCCTCTCTCTCCACCATGAAAACTTCCAGTCCTCACCAAAGGAAGTGAAGCATGAACATGTGAGATGAAAGCTGTTTCTAGTACCTGAAGTAGGGTTTATCTGGAGACATGGTAATCTGCAGAACTTCACTGGTCATATCCAGTTCAGCAAATGCTTCTCGTAGTCCCTCTGACTGCAGGATAATTTTATTAACAACCTTTGTACTGCAGAAATCAAAATCTAGCAACTCATCAGATTCTTGAGTGTTGATTTTGCACACTGTTACTACTCCTCCTTCTTCCAAGAATAACATCAGGGGATACCCATAGCCTTGATAACACATTCTAAGGGCTGTTGATGTTCCTGAAAAAGAGAACATTCCACAGAGAGCATAGCTAAGACATTTGACCACTTTAGAAAACTCACATTTTTCTGGCACAAGGGGAACAGATCAATTTGATTCACCTTGTTTGGTTCCAGCCTTCAATACGTTACTGAAGTACACTTAGTGCTACCTCCTATATACCCTCTGAAATGCTAATAGTTATGCAGTTATGTCTGTACACAACTCAAGTCCAAATAATTTCACCCACCAGACAGGAAACAACAGCTGTGACAATGAAGACATGCTATAAATAGTTTAGAGGAATTGGAAAATGCTCTTGGCATTCTGGCTCTCTCTGGCTCACATCATCTTTCCTTACTGCTCTTGTTAGTTGTGCAACCCAAACTTCAGTCACACCCTCATGCTGCAGGTTATCACCACCCAAACCTCTGGATTCCCAAAATCACAGTGCTCTTTAGTACACCCGATTTAGATCTCTAGGTCAGCCACAACCAAACCCGCAGAGGAATGAGGAGTTCAGTGCAGAGCTGCGAGGGTAGAACTGCTCAGAAAGCTGTCATGGTATCACTCCACTCCACCTGAGCACCCATCCTGCAGTGCCCACACAGCCTGGCGTGGATTCATGGAAAATATACCACACCTGGCAAGGAGCTGGTTCCGAAAATGGTGAGGCAGTCCAGAAGAACAGCCAAGCTGATCCGGAACATCACCGATTCCTCCTGAACAGAAAATTCCTGAAAAATTTCTGCCTGCAAGTTAAAGCAAAGAGATGAAAAGTTGGGAATTTCTGCAATTGTTTTAGTTTGCACTTCAAAGTTTCCCTTTCAGAAATCAGTACAATACAAAGTGATTCCTACATGCAACACAGCATCAACTATAGAAAAATGGGTCTTCATCCTCAAACCTAGGAAAACACAATCAGGCCACACTTGAAACAAGGTTGGATGGCACAAACATGAAATCCTAAACACTTGTTTTCTACGGTTTAAGCACAAGACACAAGCGTTAAAGCCTAGAGCCTCTTACTCCTAGAGCTGGAAACATCCAGGGAACTATACAACGTATCACTCTTCTCCAGTAACAATACTTACTTTTCTCACTCTCAGAGCACGAATAAACATTCCAAATACGAGAAGTACATCATTACAGAACAGGACAGTGACTTCAGCACTCTGAAATATGTGCTGAACCCTGCCTTTGACTATCCTGATGGGGGTAAACTGCTCCACGTTATCCTGTTTGTCACTGGCACTGACTGCTTGTGGCACCTACAAAGCAGCAGAGAATCTCAGAAACAGAAGAGAGTATCTCAGAAACAAAGCATGGTGGCATTTTGGAAAAGCTGCTTTTGGAAAAGTAATTTCTTATTTTCCTGGCAGCCCAGAGGGAAAACTGGGGTGCTTTGAGCACAGCACAAACATCTTCAATCAAGTGTCTGTGAATCTGTACTCTTTCACAGTTGACATAAATCCAACCTTTTGGCTTTGGGATGAGCTATAAAAACACATAAAGAGGGATTTCATGAGCACTTGTTTGTGCAACTAAGCACAGCATGGCCAGAAGGAGCCGTGAGTTTGGCAGGCACCAATGCATTAGATGAGGGTGCAAACCCACTACAGTGTCAGGTATGCAGGGATGTACTGGGTGCAGGGTTTGGAACTGCAGCAGCATGGACACCCATAAACAAGGGCAGCCTCACCATGGCCCTTCCTCCACGCCAGCTCAGGCACTTCTGCCTTGGGTCCAGCAAAGTCTCCCCTTCTCTGCAGGTGAGCACATGGAATCGTTAGGGTTGGAAGGGACCTCTGGAGATCATCCAGTCCAACCCCTCTGCCAAGGCAAGGTCACCTCGAGAAGGTGACACAGGAACTCAACCAGCCAGGGTTTGAATGCCTGCAGAGAAGGAGACTCCACAACCTCCCTGGAATTCTGTTCCAGTGCTCCGCCACCCTTAATGTAAAGAAGTTCCTCCTCATGTTGAGGGGAAGCTTCGGTGTTTTAGTTTATGCTCACTGCTCTCCTTCCTGCCAATGGTCACCACAGAAGGGAGTCTGGTACCATCTTCTTGGCACACATCTTTGAGATACTTATATGCATTAATGAGATTCTCCCCCAGTCATCTCTTCTCCAGACTAATCAGGCCCAGCTCCTGCAGGCTCTCCTCACAACAGAGATGCTCTAGTCCTTTAATCATCTTTGCGGCCTCCGCTGGACCCTCTCCAATGGCTCCTCGTCCTCCCGGTGCTGCGACAGCGGCGGTAACCTGTGCAGGGTGTGTAGCAGCCGTGCCCTCGCCCATGTCCCCGTACCTGGATGAAGGCGTTGGCCTGGATGCACTTGGCATCCTCCACCGTGACGCGCAGCCCGCTGGCCGTGGCCAGGCAGGTGGCGTGGTCCTGGAAGTGCACGGCCCGCAGGAGGCTGGACAGGTGCCGGGCGTTGTCCAGGCTGGCGGACAGCGCGTAGCGCTCGGCGCTGGCGGGCGGCTGCGCCGAGAACGGCATGGCCGGACAGCGGGAGCGCTGCGGGCGGGAGCGAGCACAGCAAACCGCGGAGCGCGGGCACGGCGAGCGCAGGAAGTGAGGTCACAGCGCAGGAAACGCGACACCGGAAGTGGGGCCGGCGAGTACCGAGCCCGGCATGGCGTGGGGACAGATGGCGGCCAAGAGGAAACGTGGAGCGCTGGCCGCGGGGAAGGCGAAGCGCGCCAGGAGGGCCCCGAGCGCGGGGAAGGCGGCGCCGGAGGGCGGCCCGCGGGAGCGGAGCATCCCGCCGCAGGAAAACAACGGCATCCCGCCGCAGGAATACAGCATCCCGCCGCCCGTGTCCCAGGTACCGCCGCTCGGCCCGGGGCACCGGCCTCCTGTCCGCTCTGAGGGAGCGCGACTGCTGAGCCGGGACAGAGAGCTTTATTCGTAATCCTTCATAATATCTGCGCAAGTGAAAGTAAACGTGGCACTGGGTTGTTTTCGTGGGAATGCGCGAAAAGCGCTGTTCTGGCGGGTGTCGATGGGATGTGTTAGCTCAGTCTCAGAAATATTTAAAAGAGTTGGACAATTCTGTTGTGTACAGAGGCTGTATGGAAATTGAGCCTGTTCCATTTAGAGATCCTACGGGGAAGGTTTCGGTAATTGCTTGTAAGAAAAACGTAAAGTACTGCGTGTAAACACGAAGGTTTCGCAATATCGACAGGATTAGCTGGGCTGTGCACTGAGGCTGCCCCTGAGCCCATTTTGCAGGAAAATAAGCGATGCACGTGGCTTTTTAGTATTTCGGTGGAAGTGAAAGGCCGTGCCTGGGAGTGGATCAGGATGAGGACAGTTCCTCCTGTAAAAGCTCCCCTGTTCTGTAGGGAAGTCTCCACTCTTGCTGGGAGCGTGGTTCTGTCTGGGCGGGCAGATAAAAACAAAGGTTCGTGCTGTATCATTCTGTATTTACTGCCCAAACTTTTATTTTTATTGCGTTATAACAGTATTAAGGCTAGAAGCTTCGGACATAACTGTCGTGTCTTTTTTTTAGGGCAAGTGGAAAAACAAGGAGCGAGTGCTGATATTCTCCTCACGTGGAATTAATTTCAGGACAAGACACCTAATGCAGGACTTAAGGACATTGATGCCTCACTCTAAAGCAGGTGGGGGTTGAGCATCTATACTTTGAGAATACTTTTAAGCCAAGAGCTCTTAGGAACATGTTCTTTTATTTTAAAAAAACGTGGCACAGAAGAGTTTTGATGAAACTTGTATCTTAAACAAGCACTTTTTGAGCCAACACGTACAGCAATTGTTGGCATCATTATATTTTCTGGGAAATCCTATGGCATCAGTCTCAAACCTGCACAGTTAGTTTTGTTGCTATGTTTATTTATTCCATATCATGACAGAAGCAACTTGATAATTACCCTTGCATTTATAAACTAGTAAATTTTTTCCAAAAAACCTTACTGTTAGAAGAATCTCTTGTATTAAATTGGTTTTCCAGCCTTGTAAATGTTGGTTTTGTCTTCCAGATACTAAAATGGACCGTAAAGACCAGTTATTTGTAATCAATGAGGTAATTTAAGATTTATATTGGTGTTATTTTATTTTATTTTCTATGGGAATTCAGTGTGCAAGGAAAAGGGGCAGCCAAGGTCAGTGTTACTTCATAGGTGAAAATTATGGCTATTATCCAAAAAGCACTCATGTTTAAACACGAAGTTGACTTTTGATAAATAAAACCAGAATGAAACTTTTTAATTAGATACAGATTTTCATCTTGAATAAATACAGCATAATGTGCTTTTCTGTGTAGGTAGAAGGTGTAGTACAGCTTATACTTGAACAATGCAGGACACAAATATGCAGCCAGCCAAATTTAGTAGGACATAGATAGTTCTAAACCTAGAACCTCATGTCTCAGCTCCTGCTCTTGTGTTTGTATGCTGGAGAGCTTATCAGGTTGTTTGTAGCCTTAATGAAGTTATTACTCCTTGTAGTAAGTGCGTGAGATTTTAAAAAAACAATCACAACCCCAAAAAAACCAACAAAGAAAACCACCAAAATTTGGTTTCAATAGGTGTAATTTAATAAGACAAGATCTTTGCTTTTGAACTTGCATTTTAGAGAGAGGAAAATATTAGAGATGAATGTAGAAAGTTTAAAAAAAATGTCTTCAGAATGATTGTAAACAGCTAATTTGGTGTGTGTTGTGTAGGTATGTGAAATGAAAAACTGCAATAAGTGCATCTTTTTTGAAGCCAAGAAGAAACAGGATCTCTACATGTGGTAAGGAAATGTTGTTTTGTTACATTCCTGTTTATAGCTGCAGATGCTTCATTTCTAGCTGAAGTTTCCTGTTATAGAAGTGAAGATGCATGAAATAGTGCTGCTTTGTTAAATTTGTTCTAATACTGCACTTCTGTGGATAGTGCAAATTTACAATGCATGACCAGCTTTTGGAGGCTGTTTGCAGAAGCATTTTACAAAATCATTTAGAAAAGAAGCGTTTATGAGCGCATTAAAGGAACTCAGTACAGCTATAGAAGTGACAGAAACTACTTCAGCGCAGGAATAAGTGGTTGGGATGTAGTGTGGAAATCCAGCATGTCTTCTGGCTGCTGTTAACATTTTTCTTTCTCTGTTCCCTACCACCTGTCTTCTGCAGGCTTTCAAACACACCACATGGACCTTCTGCTAAATTCTTGGTGCAGAATGGTAAGCTGGTGGACATTATTATGTTTGTATTCTTGCTGTTTTGTCGGAAAGGTTTTTTATAAGTAATAACTTTTTTTAATCACTGTAGTTCACACACTGGCTGAATTGAAGATGACAGGAAATTGCTTAAGGGGTTCAAGACCCCTTTTGTCTTTTGATCCAGTAAGTGCAGATTTTATTTCATTTGGGTATGTTTTCATTCTTCTTGCATGACTGTTGCACTTAGCCTTTTATGTAAAGTAACAGTTTTATTCTTTGTAGATATTTGACAGAGAGCCACACTATGCCCTGCTGAAAGAATTGTTTATTCAGGTCAGTCTGATATTTCTTCATTGGGGCTGTTTTTTGGCATACTTGAAGATGGCAAGTTTTTTTTTTCAAATAGCAGTTTTACACTTCTGAACTTTGAAAATAGCACAAAGGATTGGGATCATATTCTTACGATTAGACTCAGACATTTGTTCTTAAGTTTTGGGTTATGAAATGTAACCTGGGTTTGGGATCTTAATGAATTAAAAGGAGTTGAAATTGGGCCATTTGTATTTGACCTCTTAAACTGCAGATGTTCAGAAACACTGTCTTTTATTGCAGATATTTGGTACACCACAGTACCACCCCAAAAGCCAGCCTTTTGTTGATCATGTTTTCACCTTCACCATCACTGATGAAAGGATCTGGTTTCGCAATTACCAGGTGAGTGGTCTCTCTTAGCTCTTCAGAAGGAGCTCAGTGGAGTAATTTCATATTAAATCCATTAGTTAAGATAATAATCACTATTACTCTTATCAGGATATACCAGCCCCTAATGCTTGCAGATTCAGTGTTCTGAAATGATTTACCTAATACCATATCTCTGGAGAGATCTGTTTCACTGAACTTGCATTCACTGAGTCATGATTCTGTGAGGGATGTCTTGGTAACAGTGCATACTATCCAAGGCCTAAACTGTGCCTTAACCTAAATTGCTGCTTTGACCCAAAGTTCCACCTTTCTGTAGAAGGAATTCACAAATACCAAGTACTCCAAAAGCTTGCTTGAATTTCAAAGAACTGCTTTATGTACAGAACTGGGTTTATACAAATCTGGCTAATCAGGTACTGTATCTCAGATTTTAATTCAGTTGTGTATTGCAAGGTGCCTGCAAGGTCATATGCTTTGATTCAATCTGTGAGAAATGGAGAAAGTTTTCTTTTTGTTGCAGATAATAGAAGAAGATGCATCTCTAGTTGAAATTGGGCCTCGTTTTGTCCTGAACCTAATAAAAATCTTCCGAGGTAGCTTTGGAGGACCAACTCTATATGAAAATCCTCATTACCAGTCCCCAAATATGGTAAGCAGCTCGGTCTTTGTTTTCTGTTTCATTTAGCAACGAATTTGAAAACCACCCTTGCAGTCAGTCTGTGCAGGAGCATCAAGTATGCCTTTCCCCATGGCCTTTTGTAGTCCCCTAAACTGACAGTTTGAGAACAGAGTAGTTTTGTAATCATGAAATCAATGCAGGATCATGTCAACTGAAAACATGATGTTACAGTGAGGGTCTTGACGATTAAGCAGAGAAATTAGAATGTGTTTCTTTAATACCAGATTTCTTCCATCTTGCTTATTTGAAATATGATGAAATTTAAATTCTTATTTTTATAGCATCGCCGGCTGATAAGATTGTCAGTGGCAGCTAAGTTTAGAGAGAAGCAGCAAGTGAAAGAAGTGCAAAAGATTAAGAAAAAAGGGACTAAGGTCCTTGTTGAAGAAGATCCTACTGAAGTGGTCTTTGAAACTCCAGCTGAAGAGAAGCCAGTGGAAATACAGCTTGTGAAACCAGAGTCAAAGCCAATTGTTAAAGATAAGAAGAAGCTACGTAAAATTCAGAGGAAGAAGCAAAAAAAGCTATTCAGAACTGAAGGATCTGCATAGGTGTTACAAGGGATGGAACTTCATACAATATCAACTGAATATTGTAAATATTTGAATTTACATTGTACAGACAAACATGTCTGAACTTCAGTTTTTAAGTAAACAAAACATACATTTCTTTATAAACATTGAGTTTGCATTCTTTTATTTTCTTCTGGGATTCTGCGTTTTAAGAAATAACATGTTATCCCATTCAACCTGGCCTTAAACACTTCAGGGATGGGTCATCTACAACCTCTCTGGACAAGTTCTCTGGTGCTATTTCTTTATTACAAACCTTTAATCTAGTTCACAGCTCCTGACCTCGTGACCTGGTTCTTCCACTGACTAGTTTTGTCTCCCTGTGCACTCCCTCAAACTTTCTTGTATTTCAAAATCTTGCTTGTGCCAGGTTTCTATTTGATTACTCTGTTTTCAATTTCCAGCATCTTAATGCTGAAAGGACACAACTGGCTTAAGAGGAAGCTGACCTGTTGAGGGAAATCCCATATAGCTTGAGCAGCAAAGTGGTCTGTGTTCCATATGATTGGAAAGAAAGGCTGGTGGATATATAGGCATGTGCTCAGTTCACACAGTCTAATAAATAGACACAGTTGCATTGGAAAGGACCCCCAGCAGTGTCATGAGCCCAACCTAACTCCTTGCAGAACTAAGTAACACTAAGTCATGATTGAGGTCATCATCCAGACCCTCTTTAACTTGACAGGCTTGGTGCCATGATCACTTCCCTGGGAACTAACCACCCTGTGTGTAAAGAACCTTGGTGTCCAACTGCAATTTACCCTGGCACATTTGTGGTTTAACCCCAGCTGGCAACTCAGCCCAGGTTTTAGTGGGTTATAGCTGTGAGTTTTTGGTGGTTTTTGGGTTTTTAGTTTAGAGTAGGTTTGAATAATATTAAGAAAAGGGGAAAAAATATAGTTTAGGGAGTTTTTTTGTTTTAGTTAGTTAAAATTAATTAAGAGTAAAAGGTGTTCCTTTTTGTTTACTGTAGATAATAGAGTTTGTGGGGGAGTAAGCTGCCTGCTCACTCTCCCTTGGTAGGGCGTAGAAGATAATCAGAAGCGTAGAAGTGAAAACTTCTGAGTTGAGATACAGACTGTTTAGCAAACAACAAAGCGGTTGTTTAGCAAACAACAAAGCTTTTTGTAAAGCCATGCACAGAAGCAAAACAAAACAAAGAATTTATCTACTGTGTCCTGTGGCAGTCACCTCCCAGGAAAGCTGGGCTCCATCACATGTAAGAGTGACTCAGGAAGACAAATGTGTCACTGTGAATGTTCCCCCCTTCTTCCCCCAGATTTGTATGCTGAGCATGGTGCCATGTTGTGTGACATACCCCTGCAGCCAGCTGGGGTGAGCTGCCCTGGCTGCATTCCCCCCTCTCAGTTTCTTGTGCACCCCTCTCTGGTGGGTGGGATGAGAAGCAGAAAAGGCTGAGTCTGAGCACTGCTCAGCAATAATGCAAGCATTTCTGTTACTATCAACACAACATTAGTGTTTTCAGCACAAATCCAGAACACTGCTCCCTACTGCTACTGTGGTGAAAATTGACTCTATTACAGCCAAAACCTCTGACAAAGGTGTACATTGGAGTGAGGTCCTTCCCCCCCAAGCTGAACAAGTCATGTCACCTCAGCTGTGCTCAAGTCTTTTTCTCCAGACCTCTCCACATTTAAGCTGCCCTCCTCTTGGTACACTCCAATAGTTTTATATCCTTCTTAGGTTGAGGTGACCCAAAACTGCCCCAGCACTGGAGGTGAGGCTGCCCCAGTGCAGAGCAGAGCAGGACAATTCCCTCCCTTGCCCATCACCCTTGCTGGTGATGCTGTGCCTGATGCCCCCAGGACAGGCTTGGTCCTCCTGGCAGCCCCGGCACTGCTGGCTCGTGTTCAATTTGCCATGTTTGGATTAAGGTTAGGATCTCTAGATTTTACTGTGAGATCAGGGCCTCCAGATTTTGCCGTCTGATCCAAAGCTCTGTTTTTGTAGTGCCCGCTGATACACACCTGACCTAGGTTTGTAAGAAGGAAACCAATTTGGACCAACCCTAAAATCCCTGAAGAGCACAGGTTTAAAAAAAGCTCCCTTGAGAATGTGCGCTGTGCTGGCTGTGCCTCTGAGCTTCTAAACACCCACAGGAATCAGAAATATCTATTTCAGAAATAGTGTGGCCAGCAGGCCTAGGGAAGCTATCCTTTCCCTGTGCTCAGCACTAGTGAGGTCACACCTTGAGTCCTGTGTTCAGGTCTGGGCTCCTCAGTTCAGGAAGGACTTTGAGGTTCTGGAACAAGTTCAGAAAAGGGAAACCAAGCTGTGAAGCACAACAAAGCCTGGAGCACAGGTCTTAAGAGAAGCAGGGGTGTTTACCCTGGAAATGAGGAGACTCAGAGGAGACCTCATTGCTCTCTTCAAGTCCATGAAAGGAAGGTATGGCCAGGTTGGGGTCAGACTTTTCTCGCAGGCAACTGGCAATAGGACAAGAGGACACAGCCTTAAGCCGTGCCAGACGACTTTAACGCTGGACATTAGGAGTAATTTTTTCACAGAAAGGGTGATTAGACATTAGAATGGGCTGCCCAAGGACGGTGGACTCACCGTCCCTGGAGGTATTTAAGAAAAACCTGGACGCAGCGCTCAGCGCTATGGTGTGGTTGACACGGTGGTATTGGGTCACGGGTAGGACTCCATGATCTCGGAGATCTCTTCCACCCCCACTGATTCCGTGAATTCCAGCAGAATGTATCCCGTTAAGCTGACACCGCGCGGTTGCAGCGCGCGAACCCGGGGAGAAGCGACCCCGCCGCGCTGCCGGCAGCCGGGCGACACCGCGCCTCAGGTCCCTCCCTTCCCGGCTCGCTCCTCCCACATTCCGGCCTCGCCCCTCCCGCCGCGGGGCAGCCGTGCCCGGTGTCCCGGTGTCCCGGTGTCCCAGTGTCCCCGCCCCGCCGGTCGTCGCCGCCGCCATCACCATGAAGTGCCACTACGAGGTGCTGGGCGTGAGGCGCGACGCCGCCGAGGAGGAGCTGAAGCGGGCGTACCGCCGGCTGGCGCTGCGCTGGCACCCCGGTACGGCCCGGGCCTGGCCCCGGCCCCGGCCCCTCACGGCGCGGGGGCACAGCGCTGTCGCCTGGCTCGGTGCCGGGGGCGGCGGGGCGGCTGCTGCCGCCGAGCCTGACCGTCGCTGACACGGTTTCATTAAATTGTCGTGCAGATAAAAACCTCGAGAACGCGGAGGAGGCAGCGGAGCAGTTCAAGTTGATCCAGGCGGCGTACGACGTGCTCAGCGACCCACAGGAACGGGCCTGGTGAGCCGCGCTTGGCCTGGCATAGGCTTTACTAGCCCTGGCTGTGCTGCTCCTGGGCCTCCTCGCTGCGAGGCAACCAGGGCATCCGTGGGCAGGAGCCTGGCTTTAGGCTTTGTAAGAGTTAGAGCCGTGTAGCCCCACGGAAGAGCAGAGCTCCGCACGCTCACCGCCCTCGTGGTGTGCCGGGGGCTGGAGGCGTGCTGGGCCCCGGGGAGCCCTGCCAGCAGCCACGCTTGGCCTGCTTCCTCCTCCCCGAGCGCGGGGCAGCTTCTGAGGGGCAGCTCTGGCCAGCCCCCAGGCCTTGGGCAGTGCATAGAGGTGTTCAGTCCTAATTTGAAATACACATGTGCACATCTCTAAGGGGTTGCTATTCTGAATGTTCTGCGTAGCTCGTTTTTCGCAGTGTCTGAAGGATTTTCCAGATTACACAGCCAAACCCACCTCTCCTGAGTTTGTCCCCCTTGAAAATACAGGACTGTGTTTTCAGTTTTTATGTGCTTATGTATGGTTTGGGGGATTTAAATAATGCCCTACTCTTTTCTGGAAGTTCAGTGAGGCTTCTTGTTCAAATGTGGTTGTTTGGTAGCTGGCTGTTGAGGAATTACTGCTATAGATATTGCTGATAAAGTACGTAAAGTTCAAGAGGGAGTAATTACTGGGTCTGTCATGTTTTTTTCTCTCTGAAGACTTTGGATGTGAGAGACGAATTACAGGCAGTGGGTTAAGGTATGCAGTGTGTGATAGGTGTACTGTGTTAGTTTATCAGCACTGAGAAGTGTTCTGTGTCTCTACATCCTTGATGCTGTGAATTTTTTCCAGGTATGATAATCACAGGGAGGCTCTGCTGAAAGGGGGAGTTGATGGAGACTATCAAGATGATAGCTTAGATCTGCTGCACTACTTCACTGTTAGCTGTTACTCTGGATATGGGGATGATGAAAAGGTAATGAATCAATTAATATTTAATGAATCAGTTTAAATTCCATTATAAGTGTTGGCATTTGTTTTGTGTTAAAGTTATATGTAGAATTGTTAGCACAGCTTACACAAATCTAAGACAAAACTTACCCTGGATGTATAAGGAAGCTTTAATTCTTGCATATTGTCCAACAGTTACTTAATCATAATGTCCAGCTATGCCGTACAACTACAGATGTGTGCATTTTGTTTATTTATCTTACACGGTGAAGCATTCCATGGCTTTGCAATACCATCTGTTTGTTTAGAAATACCTTTATCTAACTAGAATGCTTAAAACTACAGAAAAGCAGTGTAACAACAGTCTTTGGGGCGAATGTGCTTGATATAATTGAATTTCATGTTGGATTTTTGAATTCCCCATTGGATTTTAAAGTGCTCACTATATATTAAAAAGCTCCAGGTGGTTTGAAAAACATCCGCCAGAGAAAATACTTGTCTTTTTGTTACTGTACTAGTAGTCAGTTAGTAACATATTCATTTAGAAAAATATAGGATTTTTACTAGTGAATTTTATGTCTGGAACTTCCACAAAACTTGATCCTGTGTAACTAGAAACTTATCACCATCGCCAGCATATGGATACTTTTTTTCTTTTAAAATTTGTATTTGATGACATGTGTGAGAGAGACAGACTGTGTGAAGAAGGTGGAAATAAAAGGCATGAGAGATAGTGGAACTTTGTTATGAAGGGTCTTGTACCTCAAGCAAATGCTAACAAGGCCTTTACTCTGGTTTTGAGTTGTTCTTACAGTGTAGCAATGTTTCTCTAAAATACACTGCACGTGAGGATTTGTACATCTGTTATTGAGCTGTGCAAAAGGTTTATTTATCTATTTATTTCAGGGATTCTTTACAGTCTATCGACAAGTTTTTGAGAAGATTGCGAAGGAAGAGTTGGAATATATGACACAGGAAGATATTGAAGAATTCCCTACGTTTGGGTATTCCCATAGTGACTATGATACGGTAAGGGCAGGTGTAAAATTGAACTGCAGGTAACGGAGTTAAACCATTGCTTTGTCCCAAAGGAAAGGCACCTGCTGATCTCTGAGGTGAATACCATGTGTCTGTGGTTATTTTCTACTGTTGTAGACCATTACTGCAAAGGAAGTGCTTGTGGTCTGATTCATATTTATGTGAATTAAAATTGGTATTTCCTGTTGGACTGTTGTATTAGCCAGGCCTGTGGGGTGAGTTGTCACACAGATACTTCACAGGGCCAACCATCAATTATGCCAATGGAACTTAAGTCTAGTGCAAGACCTATAAAGCAAAATATTGCAAGTTTTCTTTGCTTTCTGGCGAGAGTGGTTTACCAGTGTTTAACACAACCTATGTTGCAGATAGGGGTATTTTTTTCTAAAGCTAATTTTTTCTTCTTATAACATGTGGTATCTTGCCTCATACAGGAAAACTGCATAGCACTTGGTGTATAGCACAGCCTTTAGAAAATAGATGTGATGTTGACTGGCAGTGTGAGCTTCCATTATGGTTACATTGTCATCTGGAATGACAGAAAACACTGCATGCTTTCCTCTGTGAAGGAAGCAAAGAAAGTGTATGGGTACTTGTATGACTTGAATTATTTTCATCTGGTTTGCCAGCTATTTATTATAATCTATCAGACTACTATCAGATTTAGGATTTTTAAAAAATTTCTGCGTTGAAATTAAATAATGAGGTGATAACACTTTCCCTAGGGAATAACTGCACAGTATAAAGTGCACTCAGAGTACCACTCTAGTGTGGTACTTCTCCCTGTCACTTTTCTCTGTATGGCTAATTATTTATGAAATTTGAATCAGAACATACCTTAAAAGTTAGTAACTTCAGTGGTACAAAACTTGGCTGGAGTTGGAAACAAAAGTTACAATCAAATTTCTTAAGAGGTGCCTGAAAGGGTATTTGGAGGTGGGGAGAAGTTACGGGGTAGCTTACAAGTGGAAATCTTTCCCAGGGAGAATACATAGTGTCTCTGAACCAGCTAAAATCTGTCTTTTAATGTAGTAATCTTGAAACATCTTTTGAAAACTGCTTGTTTTGAGGTCATGGGATAGATATGATTATAGACTCAAAATAGTTTTAATGTATATGTCATTTAATAACTGCAAAAAGGACTGGAATTCGAATAGAAACATGCTTTGACATCTGCCTAGTTCACACTGTTCTGGAAACAGAGTGCTCACTTTTTTTTCTCCTTAGGGATTCATAGGGGTATTTTATACGAAATAGCCTCTGTTAAGTACAAAGGTAATTTTCCCTGTTATCTTGTATTCAGACAAAGAGATTACACTGTCAAGGATTCCAGCGTTGCAGTGCTCACTTCTCTACACTGTAGGAATTTAATGGGAAAAGAGTTTTAGAAGGGAGCTACAAAAACTATACAAAGGCTTCAAAATCTGTGATGTGAGTGCTCTCTGGTTTGGTCTACTCTCTGAATTCACAAGAAGCTTGAGATGAAGCTTGAGCAGTGCCAGGCAGCCAGGAAAGATGTTCTTAAGGCCATGAGGTTACAAACCTTCCTGGGAAAGAAAACTTGCAGGTCTAGTAATGCAGAAACAAAAGTGATCAGCTCCAGGTATCTGTAGTAGGCAAAACAAAATCCACCTGGGAATTGAGCAAGGACTACTGTACAGGTTGCTGAGGAATGCCAGACATGTGCAGATTGTTAAGGTAGCTGCTGAGAATGGGGAGAGTCCCACCTTATACATCTCGGAAAGAGGAGGATGATCCCTGTCACCAGTTGGTGGGTGTGCATCCTTTTGCACAGAGGTATCGTCTTCTGAAGCAGAAATCTGAGCTAAGTAGTCTAGTATTACTTAGGCTGTTGAAAGAAATATGAATTGGTTATTTTTTGTAATAGCAGAGAAAAACTCTAGTGACTTAGCTGCCAGAAGCCACAGCCACGAATTTCACATGCAGGTAGGCTACTGGAAGTTATTGTTGAGTTAATCCCATGAAAAACAATTGATAGTTGTAGTTCCTGTGAATAAAAATAGCAGAAGAAGAAGAGGACTCACTAGAAGAAAACATTAAACTATTTTGTTAAGTGCTTCTATGAGGTATCTCAAAATATGGGCAGTTTGGCATATACGAGTGAGTATTAAAAAGGAAGATTGGTGGGGCGAGTAGTGTAAGAAGGGAGTTTAGGCATATCTTGGTTGCTGAATATATGAATATACAAAATGCAGAAGGACAATAATTATTTAGAGAGAAATAACGAACAAATCCAAAGTGATTATGATGTTATTAGTCCAGCATTTACCCATGACTAGTAAAAGAGAGGAGAATAAATAATGATCACTTACTTTTTCTTTTAATGTGAAAGTTAGAGAGCATAATTTTAACCTACAATCATGTAGTTTGCTAACAAAACAGGAATAAATGTTTCTTCACATAGCCCTTTGTTAAACTGTGTGAGTCAGGGCTCCTTGCTGTTGTATCATCAAGGGCTGTTCACTTCTGTCTTGCTCAGGAGGCAGAGGGAATGTACAGGGAAGAAATACCATTACGTATTTATTTTGCTGCTTTTTTATGCTGTGCAAACGTGTGGCTGACCTCTGGTGTGGTTTAATGTGGAGGTTCCTAGGTAAGTTACCGCCTTGCAGGCAGCATGTGTGATTCTGATTGTGCTTTTAGTTCGACAGGAGAAATACAGCACAGCTAAGTAACTGGACATTAGTGTCAGCATGATCTAGTCCTGCAGGGGGATATTTTTGGAAGTTGCAGTTTGTAATAGTTTAGACAAGGTTGTTAAATTGACATGCTTTCAGTCTTCAAGGATGATGTTAGAAGTTTCTATAAATCTTCATTAGTCTGAGGCAAAACTGTGGCCTGTATAGAATTTCGGAAAAAAACTGTTACAAAAGCCCTGAATTATTTATCTGTTTTTTCTGTCCCTCCTCAGTGACTCAGTTTTGTTTTTTCTTACAGGTAGTCCACCCTTTCTATGCATATTGGCAGAGTTTCTGTACGCAGAAAAACTTTGCTTGGAAAGAAGAGTATGACACACGACAAGCCTCAAACCGCTGGGAGAAGCGAGCTATGGAAAAAGAGAACAAGAAAACGAGAGAGAAAGCAAGGAAAGAGAGGAATGAACTGATCCGTCAACTAGTAGCCTTTATTCGTAAAAGGGATAAAAGAGTACAGGCTCACAGAAAACTTTTAGAAGAACAAAATGCAGAAAAAACTAGGAAAGCAGAGGAATTTCGGAGGCAACAGAAGCTAAAACAAGCCAAGTATGTACATGTGGAACAAATATTTTTAACTTGGAGAAACTATCAGTGAGGATACAATATAAACATAGATTCTAAAAAAGTAACTCCACTTGCTCTTTTAAACATCCTTGAAAATTTTAGGTATTAACTTTGGTTGCAAGCCTGAGCTTTTTAAAACTCAGGTTTCTGCATTGTATTGACTTGTAGAGATCTAAGATAACTGGGGAATGGTTATCTGGGTGCTGTGGGTAACTGGTTGTAATAGCACAGAATCCAGTGTGCTT
The DNA here is from genome assembly GCF_052056855.1 of Sturnus vulgaris. Taxonomy (NCBI): domain Eukaryota; kingdom Metazoa; phylum Chordata; class Aves; order Passeriformes; family Sturnidae; genus Sturnus; species Sturnus vulgaris. The sequence continues at coordinate 70,993,178 of NC_142283.1, read as the reverse complement.
TTATTTAGCTGGGGAAATAAGATTTAATAATTATCTTTGTTCCTTTAAAGAAATAAGAATGAAGTTGCAGAATAAGGGAGAACAGGACTTTAACAGCCCAGACTTAGATCATCTGCCTTGGAGCTATACCTGCAAAAAAGAAAGAGGGAAAAATGAGCTTAGCTTTGTCTTCCCTTATAACTCTTTGGAAAGGACCCTTTTCTTGGACTAGATGCTGTGTCAAAAGTTTGACTTTTTTGCCAGAATAGGAAGAGGTGGTCTCCCGGCTATAGCCACAATTTATTTTTTCAATTGGAAGAACTGTTTGCCTGCAAATATAGGGGAGGAGCTTAAATTCTTACTAACTGTGCACTTGCAAATTAACTGATTGATTAAAATTATATAATAACATATATGAAGTGTATTACATACTGTTTTTCTATAAATACATATATACTTTCTCCCTTTAGGGACAATAAAGTAGGGTTATGCATTTATTGACAAGTGGCTTGATAATTCTGAGGCCAGAAGCTAGATGGAGCAAAATTCAGCTATCCTCTGATGCCCGATTTGATAACTTGGAGCGCGCTTAGGTTGGGAAGACTGAGTCTGGTACATTCCCATAACACACAGTCAAAGAGTAATGTGCTTGTGGATTTTGTTGTCCTGTATTTTTTGTGAGTTTGGACCTTAGAGTAGGATTGAATTGACTTCCTTGCTGTCAGCTTGATAACTGACCATGCTGCACAGCATGTTCTGCCTGAAATGAGGACCTACCTACCTATGTTAGTATTTCTGCTTGCAGTGTAGAGGTGCCCGTTGACATCACAAATTAACTCAGATTGCTCAGACTTCCAATTGTTTGCTCTGTAATAATAGATGGAGAACTTTCCTCCTGAGATGCCCAAGAACAATAATCTTTAAATAGAAGTTATCTTTAAGTAACACTGTTCCTGTAGTTCCTGTCTCAGGGACACATCTGTCTTCTGCTTGCAGGCTTGCTGAGCAGTACAAAGAGCAGAGCTGGATAACTATGTCAGATCTGGAGAGAGAGCTGCAAGAGATGGAAGCACAATACGAAAAGGAATTTGGAGATGGATCAGGTGGTGAAGATGAATTAGAAGAACAGGAAACAAAAGGTGTTGAAGGTATGGTGTGTGGGAAGGTGATCTTTACTGAGTCACTGCCGTATAAGTGTGGCTCACTTTCAGCCTCAGATTCACAGCTCTGACTATAATGAACTCACTGCCTCCCTCTGAGAGTGCTGGACTAGAGTCTGACCCTCACTGGTGTTTTCCTTTCAACAAGCTGCACCTGTTAATTTATACCAGTGTCTGATTTTGTGAAGTGATCTTGAGCTCTCTGTGTGTCAGTAGTACTGGAGAAATTGAATGTCAGTGCTGTGACTATATTCTGGGACTTAAAGGGCAGCTTAATCAAAAATTGCTCATCTGACTTTGCTTTTCTGATCCCCTCTGATCTCTTCAGACAAACTGAACGACGAAACTGAAGAAGCTGAATTTGTTGATGGTCTGTACTGCCCTGCTTGTGACAAATTGTTAAAAACTGAGAAAGCGTAAGTATTTGTGGTTGGGGATTTGAGGGTGGAGATGTTGGGTTATAAGTAATTTAAGACTGCATTTTAAATAACTTTTAACTTCACATAATGGTCAGTGTTGTTTTTCCAGTTAAGGCATTGTCAGTGCAGAAATTACCATGCTTAGTAGTGCTGGATAGTGGGCCTGTTATTAATTTATATGCAAATATAACAATGTTTGCTCAGAGCAACCTGCAGTAACAATCTGGTCTTCACAGCATGAAGAATCACGAAAAATCAAAGAAGCATCGAGAGATGGTATCACTGTTACGTCAGCAATTGGAAGAGGAGGAAGAGAAATTTCCTGTGTCTTTGGAGGATGCAGATGAAATACAGACCAAAGAGGAGGAAGAAACAGAAGACATACCCAAACAGAAGTACTTAAAATTATTTTTAATTTTATCATGAATCATGATTTACTAAGTCTTAGTGGCCTTCAAAGGGAGCTCCTGATGATTTGCCACTGCATTTGCTCTCAATATTGTGCAATTTGAAATATTTCTTAGCATCAGAGTTGCAGTAAAACATATGCATTTGCATGACTGCATCTGAGTGCCATAGAACAACAGACATGTTTTTTCTGCTGCTTTAAATTTATATGTTAAGGCAAAGAAGGGTTTGTTATTTTTCAAGGAAGAGGGACTTCCACAGTGGCAGTGCTTATTGATTTGGTACTTACTGTCAGTTGATTGCTGGCATAAATGGAAAATGAGTGTGCTCAAAATCAGAATTGTTACACAACTTCATTTTTCAAACAGCCAGAGCATAATCCTAACTATCTCACTAGTATCTTTGGGTTCAGTTTGAGTAGAATAAATATTCTCCTAAATGCAATGAGTAGTTTGGGAGACGTACTGTTTTAATTTCTAGCATGAGTAACTTTATTTTTGTGGCTATCTAATACCATGTTAAGAAGATGAAGGAAAAGTATAGCTTGACACCTTTTTAGAAATCCTACTAGTTTTGGGGTTTTTATGTTAAAAAAAAGATAATTTTAAAATTATCTTACAGACTCTCAAAGAAACAAAGGAAGAAACAGAAAACAATGAAGGTATGTAGTCATAATGATACTCTGGGACCTTTATAAGGCAGTTTTGTTATCTCTTGACAAGCTATTTTTCTGTCCTGCAAAACAGGAGAACTTGAAATTCCACAGAATTTGAAGACTATTTTAAAATACTTTTAATTCTTCTTTGCCACCAGAATAACTTTGATTAGACTTATTATAATCATATTTTATGATAATAACATCACAGACCTCACTTTGTTGTGTTAGAATGTGCTGACTCTAAAAAGGCTGCAGTCTGACGTGTGAAAAAAACCAGATGGAAACAGGCAGATAGGGAGAATGCAAGGAATTGATCAGGAAGACCAGTAGTGGCCTTGGTGCATTAAGAGCTCAGTTGGTGGTCACTTCTGGTTTTAGTTGCAGGGGTTGGTATAATGAATTGTTTTTTAATCTCTAATTTAGAGGAGTCAAAAAGACTGCCACAGTATTGGTTTCCTAATGGCACTGTAGCTGTTGGAATGAACACATCCATTCCACCTTTCTCTTGGACTACAAACAAAAGTAACACCAGTCTGTTGTACTCCAGGATCTGAGTCTGTGTGTGGTATCACAGATCTGTGCTGGCAGCAACAGGTGGAATTCACCAAGTGCAAGCTGTTTCAGGTTTGAGTGGTAGGAGTGTCATAATCAGCACACTTCTCTGTCTGCCTCCCTCAAACTTTATCCTTTTCAAGTACTTACTCCTCAGTCCTTCCCTTGTTCAAGTGAGCTATCAGTACTAGCTCCTGCCTCTTCCATGCTTTTCCCTCTGATTTCCTATTCTCTGTTCATCTTTTCTGCCCTCTCCCACTCCATCGTTATCTCTTGCTCTTAAGAAGCTTTTCTGAGACTTTCAAGCAGATGGTGTTTCCCGGCTTCACATTGGCTGGTTCAGTTGCATAGTCCGAGTATTGGCTTGACCTTCATGTTTCTGTGCAGGTCATGAGGCTTCAGTTAACTCTTTCCTTCTCTGAGACCAGAAGGTCTGTTCTCACTGCAGAGGGGGCACACAGTCACTGTGGCTGTGTTCCATCAGTTTGCTACAGTCTGGACAGTAGGTGCCACTCTTGCATTGCACGAGATGGAATCTTGTGCTTAGAAATCCTGAACTCCATCCTCTGTCAAGCATTGTGGAGTGCTGGGACTCTCTGTGGGTTTTATTTTCTTTTCCTGAAGTTAGGATGAGAAAAGTCTTTTTTAGGTAGCTGAGGCTTTGCACTGGAGATGGTAAGAGCTGCAATAGTGTGGTGTTATGTCAAATTTTTTATTGTGCTTTTGGGAGCTTTGCTGTTCTGCTTCAGAGAGGGAGTCGATATTTTGCCAAACTACATATATTGAGTCTGATCTGGCACATGGAAAAGGCTGCCAATATTTACTAGGGAAGGAAATTACAGTTGTCTACCTAATTTCAGACAGCTCAGTTATTTTGGCTTGAATGTCCTAATGCAGTTGTCTGGCACAGAAAACTTTAGTCTAAATAATTAACCTTTTGCAAAGTTATAAGCCAAGCCACTATCTGTGAAATAAGAAATGGTAGTCAGAACAGGAGGAACCCTGTGTGTAGTTAAAAGCTGCCTTCATTCTCCTCTTCTGTAATTTCAGAGGCTGTTTTATTGGTATTTCTTCCCTTCACCACAGGTGGCCTCCTCTTTCAAAACAGGAGAACTAAGGTTTTACATGTTACAGTCTCACTGAAAACACACAGTAAAATTGAGAGGGTCCATGGCTTTCTCTCCTCCCAACCCACCCATATTTGAGGTAAATGAGTATAATACTATAAACATAGTCACTAATGAACTGAAAGTATTTAACTTGGATTTCTTCTGTTTGGACAGAGTTATGAGGACTCTTTTGATCAAAGTGCTGATGAAGAAACAGTTGAACAAAAGGAAGTACACAGCATGGAGGACTGTGGCTCAACAGAGGAGTTGGTAAATGATGGCCAAAGATGTACTATGTCAGAGGACACAGGCGTTACAGATGATGTCAGCCAAGAGAATGAAACAAAAAGTGAAGCAAAAAGGTGTGTGGGGTTACAACATTGCAGTCACTGTGTCATTCTGTGTCATGTTTGATACTGTCAAACAAGGATAGATTTACTTTCAAATGTAGACTCTGGGGGGGCTGCTCACCAAAACTGGTTTGAATAAATACGATACTGAACAAAGAGTGTAGGAACTTCTCTGAAAGTGGTATTTGACTGCAGTTTGCTGCCATATCATTTCCCAAGAGCAGATTCAACATTTTGATATAAACGATTGTATAAATTAATTTTTTCTTCTGGATACACTTACATTTTGTTGCATGAAGCAAGAACAGGGAAAAGCAGCAGAGACATTGAAAACTGGAAAACATCAGAAGCTTGTAAATGTTTAATGTTCCTGTGCATTGATCTTGCTTTGTCTATTAGCAGCACTAAGCCTAAGGGGAAGAAAGCCAAGGAAGCAAAAAAGTCTGCTAAGGCATCTTCAGAGAGCTCAACAACGGTATGTCAGATTACTTACGCTATTTAAAATATAATTATAGGTTGGAAGGGACCTTAAAGGTCATCTTGTTTCCAGTAGAGCACATTGCTCAAAGCCCCATCCAGCCTGGCCTTGGACACTTCCCAGGGATGAGGCATTCACAACTTCTCTGGGCCAATTCCTTATCACCCTCACAGTAAAGAATTTCTTCCTAATGTGTAATCTAGACCCACCCTCTATCAGTTTAAGACCATTGCCCACTGTCCTGTCACTCTGCCTGTGTAAAAAGTCACTCTCCCTCCTTTATTTAAGCTCCCTTAAGGCACTGGAAGGCTGCAATGAGTTCTCCCTGGAACCTTCTCTTCATCTCTCTCAGCCTGTCTTTATAGGAGGGCTAAAAGGTGGGGGTCATATAACTACAAAGAAAGCTGCTAACCTCCAGTCCACCAATTCTACCCCTGTGATTTTAATAGAACTGAAACTTCAGCTCATGGCCTCATAGAGAAATGCAGGACTAAGCTTCATTTCTAGGAGAGTTGGTAAAGTTCTGTGTTCTAAAGGCAGTTCTAATAAATTAAACAACTGGGGACAGAGCTGTTGTCACCCAGCAGGTGACAGGCAGTACTATTTGCATCTTTCTTGATATTGATGCTTGCCGGAGAGCAAAACTTTCTAGTAACTACAGCTAAGACATACTAAATTCACTGCATCTCAGAGCCCAAAGTATTAACTCTGGGGTCAGGTGAGATCAAAACAATTCTTTACTTTGAATTAGATTTGCAAGACTTCCATTCTTGGTTTTACTTAAAACACTTTGAAATTTCATGAAGGTATATTTGCGATTATTTTTTAAAAATACGTGTTTAATCGTTAATGAGTAATGGAATATTGATGATAGAAACAAACAGCTTATTCCTGCTTCACTGCCAAGGAGAAACTGTGTGCAAGAAATTGGTGTTATTGCACTGCCAACATATTCAATATGAATGTGAAGCGTTCTGAGGTTTTTTTTTTCTCATTGTAGAATGAAGTTCCCATCCACTGTGTAACCTGCAATTGTGCATTTCCATCACGAAATAAATTGTTTGAACACCTGAAAGCCACAGGACACGCAAGAGCAACAACAACACCGACTATAAATGGAGCTGCGAATGCCAAAACTAAAAAAGAGAAACGTAAAAACAGATAGAACTTTGCTATAGTGACCGTCTTCAGAATTGTACATTAACACTCTCTCAGAAGTGAAACATACACATTGCCTGTGTCTGGATTTAAACAAAGAAGGCAAGTACCAAAATAGGAAAAAAAATGAAGATGCACAAAAGGAATACTATCTTGTGGAGGACTCTGTGCTTTCTTCTGTTTTAAACAACCTTCCTTTAATCATAGAATGGTTTGGTGTCACGGCACAGGTGGGTGCTCCTGCCACCAAACCACTCTCTCTAAAGCCCCTTACCCTGCAGCAGCTTTCACACCACGGGTGGGGAAGTAGTAACTTAAAGCAACTCACCCTGTGTTGCTGAAGAAACATGCATGGATAAAGTAACCACACAGAGGAAATAATAAATTATTTTGACACGTATGCTGTTGCTTTTCTTTTGAGAGAGCTCAGCTCAGGGTGAGTGTAGCCAGTAGCAGGGGCCTGTGCTCAGTTGGTGAGAACATGGTGCTAGTTACACCCAGGTCATGGGTTTGATCCCTCTATGGGCCATTCACTTAAGAGCTGGGCTTAATGATCCTTGTGGATCCCTTCCAACTCAGAATATTCTTTGATTTTTTGATCCCTTATCAACTATGAAACACCGCCAAGCTTTTCTTCTGCCATCCTCAAATTACTTAATTACATTAAGCAGACAGAACGGAAGGAATTAGATGATAAAACTGTTTAATCAGTTTTGACAATTCCTATTTGTTTTGTACATCTACCTCCATGGCAGGTGTCGGGGAAAACAGTCTAGTGGAACAGCCTTGCTGGAATAAGTGAAGGAGAAATAAATGAGTGATATGAATGAATTAATTTGTTCAGATTTCTTAGGAAAGACACAGCACTTTTGTTTAAAGCCATAATCTGCCTGATCTTGAGTAGAAAAAAAAAAGGTGGGATAACAAACACCTGATTTTGGAGTGGAATTGGGTTGTACATAGGAGTTATCAATGGAATTGGAGAAGGCAGTGCTCAGCAAAGGCTGTACAATATTGTTTAGGACTCATGGAGTAAGATTTGGAAAGAATGCTCGGTTACCAAAGTTCCTCTAAGTACTGGCAGAATACTCTCCTCCCCCTAACCTGACATGGTACTTTATTGGGTGAAGGAATTTTTCAAATATTGAAATTGGAATAAAAGTAAAATGATAAATATACAGTTCTTGCTGACCACAGCATTTATTTTTAATTGGAAACTGAAGGAAGCAATGACTTTACACATTAAGAAGTGATTATGTAAGAAAGATCATCTTATTCCACCTTCCAGAGTTTGCACCTTTACAAAATGATTAATGGGTGTGCTGTGCAATTCCAAAAGCACCAGGAAGAAAAGAGAAGTGTTTTTTGGAGAAGGTGATGACTGGATTTTTATCCCCATGATAAAAATAATTACTGTAATTAGAAACATCTTAACTGTCTGCAAACTTTTTGTAATGCTCTAATTACAATGTGTCCTTGTAGACAGGGTAAACAGTTTTACTCTGAAATTTCTTCCCCAGCTTCTGTCACTCTTCCTACAAACTACTGATTTTGATACAACTTTCATGGAGGAAAGAAGAACATATGCCAGCTTCTCCATTTGATACCCTGTTAATCCAGTCAGGGTTTTTTGATAATAGGTGTGCAGTTAATACAAATCAGCACTGTAGAACTAAACCGTAAATTTACAAAACAGATTGCACCATGTGTTTTGTTGAACACTGTGTCTGTCAGAGTGCTTTTATGATATTGAAGAAGCATGTATTCGTCGCACTGTGATTTTATTTTCCAGGGTAGATTAGTGGCCAGTCTGGGTCGCAAGTGTCAGGGATTGTGTGTGCCTCTCATGTAAGGAAACAAATCTATTCTATTTTGCAGCTGCTCTTTCCACGTGTCTCTGCAAAGCAGTATGAAATACTTCCACAGCGAAGTCGACATCCCTCTTAGTAATGCACATAGGAGGCTTAATTCTGAATGTCTGAGGAGAGAGAACAAAAAGAAAAATAAATTGTATGGAAAGGATATGGTTTCAAGCAGCCTAACTGGGTCAGCAGTCCCACCCCAAAAAAGTGAGGCGAAAAGGAGAACAGCAGTGCAGCACTGAGGCTTATGATAAATGCACTCTGAAGTGGAGCAATTTTGAACTTGACTGCACTGAATTGCATCTGACTCATGACCCCCTCTTGATAACCTAACTGCCTCCACAAAAGACCTAAGTAGAGTAGGTCGTGTCTGCAGCTCTGTTACTGCAGACGGAGACAGAGTAAAATCTCAGATGGATTTGTACAAAGAAAGAACAGAGACAGATGTATTTTCCTTTCTTGCAGTTCTACCACAGGGAAAAGTAGTATCTGCTGAGAGTGGTGGTCTCTTGCATTGTGTCAGCCGATTTGCTGTTTTATTATAGGCTGGTTTTAAAGGCTTTTAAGAGAATACATTATGAATGAATCACTAAATAGTATATTGTAGTTAGGGTGCTATAGCTGGAAAGCATGTTGATCAGGAAGTGTTATATGTACAGCTACACTTGTCAAAAACATAGGCTCTTAAATCGGAATATTCAATCTATGTTTCCAAAAGTATTTTATCTTCCTTGAGAATCTTAAATTTTGGATTTTTCTGGCATCACAGGACTTAATACAGGAAGAGTGGAATAATGGGCTTTCCCACCCACAGCCCCAGCTGAAGCAAACACTCACAGATAAACAGACCTCTGATCAAAAAGAATGAGATTTTACTGCACTGAGCTTCAGCTTGTTACCTGCCTCCTGGTCTGTGACTTAGGGAATAACTGATTAGGTGACAGACACAGTGTTTGATTTATTTTAGCTACCCTCCATCCATCTCACATGGAAGCTGTCTCCTCTGTGTCAGAGGGCTTCACTGACTGGACCAGCCCTGAGGCAATTCTCTGTCATTAACTGAGTGCTGCAGGGAGCTGATGCAGTGTTCTGGCTACAGCATGTAATGTAATCCTCAGCTGCTGTGGGCTGATGGCCTTCACATCCAGTTCTCTCTTTTGTGCTGTTGCTGAACTTGCTGTCAACACCTTTTTTTTTTTCCCTTTTAATTACCATAGAATTAGAACATCACCAGCTCCCCAGACTCAAAGAACTACTAGTTTTGTAGTGATGCATCAGGTGATAACCTAAACTGTGCAAAGACTTGGTCCTGAGTATTGCTGAATTCTTCTAAATTGCATAGATTGTAGTACCTTGGTTTTCTAGGTGAAGTTGTCTCTCTAAAGGAAAACTGCAAGCTTTGAGCTGGTTCAGAATATTTGAAAATAATCAAATAGTTCCTGCCCAGTTTTAAAATAAGCAAGATTAAACAGAGATAGCTGCTAAGAGTATACATTTTCTAGTTTATTTACTCAACTAAATTAATTTAACTTAAGGGAAGTGGGGATGTAGTTCACAGGGATAGAAAGTAAGCTTTCTTTATAACCAGAAGTTCAGTACCTGACTGTAGAGCCCTCCTCTGCCAATGAGAACACCCATGTCTTTACAGTCTTCCCAGATCTGATTGATTTCTTCAACTGGAAGAGGGCGTCGACTGTCCTAAGGAAAGGAAATACTAAACTTAACTTAGATATTCTAAATTTGTTCTGTTACAAAGATGTATGTTCCAGTATCTCAAATAAATCCCACCTCTAGCTGAAAATGTTAGCTGCATAACTTACCTGCTGTCATGAGTCTGTGCAGTTAAGATGCATGTCACTGTTTACTCAAAGCTTGTGAAATAGCTGAATGATGGAATGTTCTGGCTCGTTTTTAGCCAGAGCCATGTTTTCCCACTTCACTATCTGCTTTTTAACAGGAAATATTTCTGTAATTTCAACTGAAATAAAATGTGATAAAACTTTCAATGGCACTGTAATTGAACTAAGAAGTCACTAACCTTATCTGTCACCATTTCTACTCCAATCATAAGTCCCTTGCCACGGACATCTCCAACAATCTCAAATTTATCCCGTAGTTTAGCCAACTCCAGCAGCATGTATGTTCCCACATCCTCACTGTTTTTTTGTAGACCGTCTTCTTCAATAGCCTGGTTAAAATGAGGTACCATGACAGTCTTGCAGGAAAAGCTTTCAACACATTCTGTTAATCCCCATTGAACTTGACACTATACCTTCACTACCTCAGTGCTCACATTTTCCTTCCCTTAAAATCCTCTTAGCAGCATCAGAATACCATTGTACATAATACTTTGATGTTTCTGCAGCACTTCACATTTTTCTTAAAACTTAAATTTAATCCAGTAATTCCTGCTCACATGTACTCGTAACTGGAAAATACCTAACCAGAAGGATTATTTTCAAAATCTTACCAGAATATTTTAATTTTCTTCAGTATCATGAGAAAAATATAATTTGACAAGACTTAATTGTGTGTGCTAGGCAGGGAACAGCTTGAGTTCTATATTATATTAGCAACAACATGTTTTTTAATAGCAACCTTCATTCTTTACACTGTCCTCCTTAATCAGAGTTCTTATTTACAGGCATATATTGGCACCTACACACAAACCATTAGGTGAACTTAGCATCTGCATTTAGAAAAACTGCATTTAAAAAATAATTACAGAAGATAAAGTGGTTGTTTCTACTTTCCTCTTTCTTTTTTGCTTTCAATTCCATTTTATTCTTCCTGACTCTAACAATCTCCTTGGAATTATTTCAGAGCCAGGCTCCAAGTTATTTCAGAGTTGAAAAAGCCCAAAACACGGGTCCTTTATACAATCATCCATCTTATTAATAGCTTAAACCCCACAGACCACTCAGGAAAGTAACATGAATAGAAATAGTGTCTGCTGTAATGAAGTGAGCTTCAGGAATTAATGTTCTGTGCATAATCAAGACAAATTAAATAGTGACCTACTACCCACTGACTGATCTTCTACTGGATAATAAGTGAAATGTTGCACATTTTTCTGTTCTATTTTTCATGAAGTAATTTTTTTTCCAAAAGGATTTTTGACATTAGGTATTTGTAACTGTCTGGCCATTAAGGTTTTTTTAATCATAACATAAAAGCCTTAAGTTTAAAAAAATTTCCTAAGCATGTGTGCCAGAAAATAGATTTACTTTAGCTGTGGATTTGTATAGTGCTATGAAAGAATTAGCTAAAGCTTTTGAGAAAATACTCTTCTACAATTTTTTAACAAATAAAGAACTCAAGGGAGGTAAAGATGGTTCTGAAGTCATAATTATAGGGCTCCTACTCTTTCTGGAGATCTGAAAATTTTTGCAATTACCTAAACAGGACTTTTTTTCCTGTGCATGGGGCACACTGGCCATGCATGTATACATGCATATGTTTATGCATTTTACTTAGTTATCTAAAAAATTGCCCACGTAGAAATGTATGCATGCAATTCTTATCTTTTGATACAAAGAACCTGAGGTATAGGTAAGTTTATGTCATGTTCTCCCTACGTCAAGAACCGCAGCTCCAACTACACAGGCCAAAGGGTTTCCTCCAAATGTATTAAAGTGAAGGTTTTGAGCCAAGGAACTTGCAATCTCTAAAAGAAAAAGAACAACACTGGTTACTCCTTCAGTTCATAGAATCACAGAATTATAGAATCACAAAATGGTTTGGGTTGGAAGTGACTTTAAAGATCATCCAGTTCCAACCCCCTCTGCCATGGGCAGGGACAACTTCCATCAGAGCAGGTTGCTCAGAGCTCCATCCAACCTGGCCTTGAGCACTGCCAGGGATGGGGCATCCACAGCTTCTCTGAGCAACCTGTACCAGTGCCTCATAACCTCACAGTAAAGATTTCTTTTCCTCATGTTTAATCTAATCCTAATCTCTTGCAGTTTAAAGCCATTCCTCCTTGTTACTTCTTGTTACTCTTGTAAAAAGTCTCTCTCCATTTTTCTTACACTGGAAGGCCACAATAGGTCATCCCAAAGCCTTCTTCAGGCTGAACAATCCCAATTCTCTCACCCTTTCCTCTTAGGAGAGGTGCTCTGCCCCTCTGATCATCTTGGTGGCCTCCTCTGCCTTGTTTGGTAACTGTACTTAATTGCTTTAAACATTGTTACTGTAACAACAATTACATTTGCTGTGGTTCAACTCTGATTCTACAGGAGACAACACAGTAAGATTTCCTGAAAGCAGTCTGTGCAAAATATGAGTATTTCCAAAAACTGTAATGCCTAGCAGGTGCCAAAACAAAACTTTTAAAAGTCATGCTTCTAACATACGCTCTCACCTGCCATCTACAGATTTTCCTCACTAGACTGAGCCAGCCATTTTACTCACAGTGTATTTATCAGTAAAACAGTGAATTCAGTGAGGATTTCTAGGTTTTTTTACCAGCCCATCAAACCACTCAGAAGTTCATTCCTGCTTCAGTTGCAGAACTAAACCCATTTAAATACAGCTCTGTCCTGATACAGCACATGAGATGGAAGAAGTGAAGCAATGAGGATCCAATTCTTTTGTCAAAAGATGGATTGAGATAAAGTTCATAAGTTTAAAGTTTATAAGTTTAAAGGTTGTAAGTTTAAAGTTTATAAGCATTCAGCTTTTTAAACACACATCTCTCTGATTTAGTATTATATTTTGCAATTACTTCATTCCATGTCATAATGGAACACAACACTTATACCTTTTGTTGTAACAACAGCTGCCATTGGGAAGCCATTACCAATTCCTTTTGCCAAAGTAACGATGTCAGGGACTACACCATGTGTTTGAAACCCCCAGAAATGGCTGCCTGTCCGTCCAAATCCTGTCTGTACCTTTCAAAGGAAAAATTCAGAGAAACACTCATCACTTTCTCACACTTTATGATATATTTTCTTATCTTTCTATTGTTATTGATTTGCATTAAACAGCAATTCCATCTGGAGTCAACTTGTATTAGGACCCTTATTCAGATGATTCTACACAAAATGCTACTTGTTGTAATTGGGTTTTTCTTTCATATGATAACATGTCATAATGTCTTAGGCCTGGTGAGATGCACAAATAAGATGCAGCTTTCATTTCAAAGTGGAGAGGAAATATAAAAGCATTTGAAGCATTTCATACTATTTTAATATTGTTTTAGCTAAAAAAAAAATTCTACTTCTAAAACATATTTGCAGAGGTAGAGAATCAACTCTCTTCTGTATTCTGTGTTTGCCAACTCATAAAAGGAAGGGTTACTTTGACAAATTGTCCATCACAAGTAGCATTCGCTGCATATTTGTGTAAGTTTACTGCTTCCAGAAGGTAAGGATTGAAGTCTGCTACAAATATTACCAAAATGACAATTAAGGCAGTAAAAACTGGGAGACTCCTATGCTTGGAAAAATGCAGTTTAACACCGTGTTAAACTTAAGCTATGAAGTGCATTGCTTTTCACTTAGATTATTTCCAGGCTTCCCTTGGATTATTTTATGATAACTTTCAGAGGTGCCCTAGTCTAGAATTCTTAGGTAAAAAAATCTGACTCACTTCATCTGAAATGCAAAGGCCCCCTCTTTCCCTTATAAGCTGATAAGCTTCCTTTAAGAAATTTCTTGGGTACTGAACAGCTCCATTAACACCCTGCCAAGAGAAAAACACAATGTTTTCAGGAACAAACAAGAAAACAGGAGTTCTACTTGAAAAAAGCCCAGCAGCCCTCATGTAACAGCAGGACTGCTGTTTAAAGCTTCTGGCTCCAGCAATGAAACCACTTCAGAAAACTCCTGCTCAGGTCCCGCATTCCCATTCCACAGTGCTACCTGCTCATCCATTAGTTGTGTGGCATGAACGTTTGTGAGGCCATGATCATTGTAAGACCAAGTCAAGTAACAATAAACTGGCAAAACAAGAACTCTGAAAGTCTACACACAGCAAAACCCAGACACTGTTTGCTGATGAAGTTGACCAGGGAGTTCATATTCCCTCTGTGGTTAATTTGTTTGGAACTTTGCCTCCTCAACGTCTTTTCACCTTGATAGTTTGTATTTGCACTGGAAATTCAATTCTACTCTACACCTGGACCAGAACAGTTTTTTAGACTTCAGTGCTTAAAAAGCAGAAAAACCAGAGAACTGCTCCACTTTTCCCTTATAGTCACAGTTCCCACATTGTTTCTCTTGCCTGGGATAAGCTCTCCATTTTTTCTATTGAAGAACCACATATAAAGCAATTGTGAATGTCGGGTGAAACATTAGGACAATGAATCCTGTGGCCATCAGTTGCTGGACAGCTGTTAAAAATACAGTGGACAACATGACTAAAAGAGGGAGAAGGAGGGTTGAGTTAAAAGTTACAGAAATAGTAATGAAAATTGAAACCATAGCATGCATCACACTATTTAATGTGTATATTTAATCATGATTCTCTGTTTAATTTCAAGGGGAAAATTCTAGTTCCATTGAAGTCAGTGACAAAAGCTGAAATTTGAAGGCAGTGCATCCAATCTTTCAAACATTTAAGGTGTTCAAAGCATTAAAAAAACATAGTAAGAATCAGCAAACATCAATGTTCAGGTTGTAGCTAAAGAGTATCAGATCTGAGTATTTCACACTACTTGTGCTAGCACAACTGAGAAATGGCAAACTACCTACTTGCATTGGTTCAGCAATAAATCCAGCTACTGCCTTGGGCACTGAGGTATTCAGAGTATCTTTGAACTGTTCAATGTACTGGTCTTTTGCAAGACATGAACCTGTTTACGGGGAAACAGTTTGAAAGGAATTTACTTAATATGACACAAAACTATCTTCAAAACATGAAACTATGCATCTAAACAACAAGTGTTATATGACTGTGTGGTAAATATCACCTCCCAAATGAACAGTAGAAAGCTAAACACTAAAGGAGAGAGCCTCTTCTCTTAGACCATGTGTACTCCATGGTTAGTGCAGGTAGGAGGATTCTGGAGAATACAGTCTGTCCTTAAATAAAGAACAGAGCAATTAGTATGGCTCATGCTGCCATTCACTAGGGACAGCAAAGCTAAAAACAAAACATTCTGTTATGTGTGCATATGAATTAAAATAATAAAAAGTGCTTATTGAAGCAGTAGAAAAACTGATTGGAATTGTTGTTAGCTGCAGAGCAGTAGAGGAGATTTCACACTGTGTTGTGTATGGAACATTTTGCCCCATGTAGGACCTCTGCCTATTGCTAGCTGCAGGTTGTCCTTACTTTGTCTTACTCCACTATAAAAGCTGGAAAGCTGTCAGCAAAAAAGACCATCAACACTTCTGTTCTTCCAGATGTGCTGAAGTGATTCCATAGCTTCCAGAGCTGATCATGAGAAATGCTGGAAACAAATACTGGGATTTCAAGAAAAAATCTGAGAATGTGGTGTCACCTGTCCAAGTTTTTCCCATTGGGCTGCAGGGTCCTGAGATTCTCTGCAATATTTTTATTTGATTGGCCTCGCAAAACCTAACCAGACATCTACGTTGCTTGAGAAGGTAACTATAACCTATTTTCACAGCCTTCTAGCATTTTGTAATACAAAAACCAAATTTTTGTCATGGACTAACCTTCAGTACAGCTGCATTTTCGAACAGTTTGCACTGGAGAATCTCTACAATGGCTGCCTCCCCATG
Source organism: Sturnus vulgaris (assembly GCF_052056855.1). Classification (NCBI taxonomy): domain Eukaryota; kingdom Metazoa; phylum Chordata; class Aves; order Passeriformes; family Sturnidae; genus Sturnus; species Sturnus vulgaris. The sequence continues at coordinate 70,977,351 of NC_142283.1, read as the reverse complement.
GACCACGAAAAACATCTGGTAACATTGTCTGTCAGACATAAGAGAAATATCTACAGATTTGATGACACCTTTCTGAAAGATCTTTTGATCTAATGACTAGTGAGAAAACAGAAAAACAGCTGTTAGAGTCAAGGGGCAAATACAGTTCAAGGAACTTGTCTGAAGAACACTTGGGAGTAACACCAAATAACCAAGACAGTTTTTGGAACCAAAGAGTTTAGACTGTTCCAGCAATAGTCACTCAGCTGATACTTTATTCCTTTTTTTTTTGTTTTTAGTCAGGATATTGATTATCTAAAGGTAATGCCAGTATTTTAAGAGTTACTGGTGGCATTTCTGAAGTATAAACAAAATCTGCAAAATAGAGTGAGCCAGGCTGATCTAATAGAGACAACTCCAGCTTTCTAATCCTTGCTGCTGATGAAATACCACATGAGTTTAGGCCGCTCACTGAGACAGGTTGGGAAGGTGTAAATGAGCCTTTCTATGGTTAATAATGTGGCTGAGCTGTCATCTGCAACTACTGGAGTCACCAAAAATGGTTTCCAGACAGAAAGTTACTCCAATCTGCTCAAGGGCAGGGACATAACATATTGCCATTTAACCTCAGTGGATCTCCTTAACAGATATGTCTCCTGTCTTGCTGAAATAGCATTCCTATTCATTATACTGAAGGATCTGCTCCAGACTGTCATAAAGCAGCTTTGCACAGATCTACCAAAACCAACTTGAAAAAAGGGGTTCAGAACATTGCTTTGCTCCTTACACAGACTCCCATGCAAGCATCAAGAATGCCTAAAGAGCTGCAAATCATGGATCACTCATGTTATGGCTGTCCTAACTCAAAATTAGCCTACGGAACTATACATAGAAGAAAGGGGACTCTGGCTCGTGTTGGATTTACACAGCAGAAACTGCTACACTACATTAGTGACCATAAAGCGCCTGAGGACAGAAAACATAGCAATTGCTGAAATATTCAAATAAACTGTTTGTTACCCAGATTAGTTAAAAAAAAAATAAAAATCTCACAGTTGTACAGCCAAAGCCATTGGCAACACCATGCTTATAAGGAGTCAGAGATGTCAAACCCAGCGTGTAAGGGCTGCCTCCGTGGTATCCTCCTCTGTTCAAACAAAGCAGATCAACATCACTCATTTCCAAGAAGCGTCTGGAGCAATGTCAGTTCTGAGAAGGCATGCTTCTGAGATACAAATTGTTGGGACAAATGTGCATTGTTGTACTGAAACAAAGAAGATTCCTACCGCCATTTTTCACTCTGCCTTTTGATTCTGACTGCAATTCCAAATATAAAAACTGTGAAGAAATGTTTGCAAGGAGATGAGTGCAATCATTGGAACCAATAATAATTCAGACAGTGCCTCATGAAATTCTGCTGTAACACCTGATCCCTACAGAGCAAACATCTCTGTCTTTTGAATCTTAGAAACAGCTGCTGCATCTAACAAATGCTGCCAATCATTAAACTAGATGGTGGTTTGCTGTCAGTTTTATACACAAATCAAAATTGGTTAGTGAGAATACACAAGCAAGATAGGTACCCAATGTTCTGTTGAACACAGTAACAAAAAAATACAGCTTTTCATTAACACGGCATTTATTCTAATATTTGAGGTCCCCTGGGCTGCACAGTAAAGTAGCTGTTTATGCTGGTGTTTACAGTGCACTGGTGTGCAGCCCAGCTCCATCCCTGTCATTAAGCCAGAAGAGCTGTTTGTGTACCTGTGCAGTGAACTGTGGTTCAGGGCTCTCATAGAAAAGCAAAGCAGGGAAGCAAACAAAACAAAAATCAGCTCCCAGGCAGAGCAGCTCCGTGTTGAGGTTCACTGCACTGCTGTTCCAGAGGCACCTTTGCACCCCTCACCAACAGGCACTGCCAAAGGGCAATGAAGGAAGAATGAAGCAGTTGCTCCATCTTGCTCTGGCCATGAACAGAAGTCTACCAAAGCACACCCTGAACATAGACATCAGACCATTTTCTAGGTAACACAAGCAAAATTTGCAGGTTGCATTTTTATTGCAAACTAGTCCTAACATACTGGAAAATTCAGCTCCTGGATTACTCCTCTTGTCAAATAAAGTAATTTTATAACATTCTCCTCTTCAGACCTGGGGTGAAAGAGTTCCCAGTTATTTCTCATTTTTAGGCATGTAGAGAGTGATTCCATACACAGAGGAGTTTTGTGAAACTCTGTTGGCATTACCTGAGACAGATGATGTCGAAGTTACGAGTGTGTAGCCTTGCCATGAACATAGCTAAATCATTGGCTTCTGACCCACTGTTAGTGAGATAAACCACCTGTGGGAGAACACTTGGGATCAGTACAGCACAAAAACACCTCCTTCTTCTTCGGCATCAGACCGTGCCCCTTAATAACTCATGAACTCTAGCCCAGCACTGCCACAAGGCAACCTCACCACGATAAAATTAATGTTGTCCTTATGCTATAGATGAGAACAAATATCCAGCGGATGTACTCTGGGAGGATACAGAAAAATCTCAAAGAGTTTCAGGTTACAGGTTTTCCTAAGGTGGATTTCTGATTGAAAGAAATTAAAGTGTTGGGTCAAACTAAGCAGGATATTAAATTTTTTTTTAAACTCTCCTTCTACCTTTAACATTGCAATAGCTTCACACTCTTCTGCTAGCTCATTTCATGTTACCACCAATTTATTTTACCTGAAAACAAAATCTATTTCATTTCACTGAAACATGACATTTTTGTGGTTTATCTAATTTAAATTTTGGTAAACATTTACACATACTACACAAAATACTGTCAAACAATTTTCACTGTGGATTTTCACAAGATCAAGAAAATTAACGCAGGCTACATGTAAGAATAGCAAACATCTTCTTTGTTCCTTTTAAGGAATTTTTAAGCCAGCAATGCCTCTTCACAGTGACAAGTGAAGGGAGAAAACAAACAGAACAGAAATTGGGGATATTATGCTTGTCTTCAGCTAGGTCTAAAGAAAAGGCTCTGAGGGCCCTCATGCTCTTGAACAGTATTCCCCATCCAGATTTTCTCTCTAGAGATATCATGGCTCTCGATTATTTAATAAATACTCCTTATAAACAGACAACCACTTCACCAGCCCCTGCTCCTGTCAGAAGCAATTTACCTTCAGTGGTTCTGGAAAAAGAGAAGTTAGCTTTTCAGCATACTCATGGATTGCTGGGTACATGTAGATATTGGTGGTATGCCACAGGCGAGCCAGCTGCTTCTGCGTAGCCATAGTTACCTTCCTGCATGTATCGAGGGAGAGACAAAGGCACTGAATTCCACACAGACTCCTCACTCATACATGCACATACCTCTGTGCTATTCATTCTGCAAACGCAGATGCTGCACCACCGTGTGCCAGATGGAGCAACAAGGAGACCAAATTAACAAATTCCTCAAAATGTAGCAGAAATTGAACTAACTGTGACACACGACAATTCAGTAAATTATATTCTGGTTTTAGGCTCACAGTGCTGCAGATTAATGAAGCACAAAACAAACACAGGTGTCTCTTCCCGTATTTTATACCATGAATCAAAAAGCAGCATGCTTACGGGTGGCAGTGTCCAACACTGACAGTGACAATCCCAGCGAAGAGATCAAGGTATCTTCGTCCTTCATGATCAAACAACCACTGCATATGTCCCTGGTGCAGCAGCAATGGCTTCTTGTAATACGTTCTCAGTGAAGGCACAATATGTTGTTCACGGATCTTCTGCACGCGTTCATAAGGATAGGACTGAGTGGAATAAAACAGTCAGAATCCATCTGTGCCTTCTAAAGACCCAGACTCATGGAGTTGTTGTGGAGCACACAGATTACACAGCTGTCTACAGGATTAAGATCGTAACATATTCTGATACACAGAAGGCTGTTCTGCAAACCTCTGAAACTCAGCTTTTTGAAATAAGGCTGCTGTTCTGCACATACCTCTTTCCTAAATGTTTTAAAACTACAGATTTGTGACACAGATACATCTACAGGTTGTATCCTGGATGTAGCAGTTGAGTTGTGCCCAAAGAAGCAAATTTTATAATAATATTTAGCGGATGACCCTATCACTCAAACCCAGTAATGAAGCTTTATTTAAATTCAGTGTAGTATGCATGACTTACTTCATATTTTTCAGGTACAAAATCACAAGGAGGCATTTTTGCTTGTGTGGAGACAGAACTTTTCCATTTCTGCTGCCTAAAGGCAACTGTAAAATAGTAAAAGAATTACGAAACGCTTGGTGAACTACACACCTGAAAGATTTGCTCAATAAGGTTGCTCAGGGAGCATATGAGCTACAGTCACAGAAAGCTTTGGAGGTTTTTTTTTTTGTCTGAGAAGTTTTCTGTGGGGAAAAGTCAGTAACAGGCAGAATACATGTAATTTTAAAAGAAAAGCATTTATGTCTCATCTATTAAAACTCAAGTTTTCAGTTTCACATGGACTTCTATTTCGACAGAAGAATAATTTTAATTTTAAAAATGAAAACTGTTTCTAATACAAGATCTTATCTGGAAGCAGTGGGTGCATGCTCTACAGTCAGGTGCTCCCAGGGAGCAGGGCAGAGGCCCAACAGACCTGAGCGAGGTGGGCAGAGCAGGGTTCACAGAAAATGCCCTGCACAAACAGAGCTGGGTCAGGTCCAGGGTCCACCCAGGGAGCCCAGGCAGGAGCAGGGCTGGACACAAGGCTGTAGCAGAAGTCCAAGGTCCATCCAGGACCAGAGCTAGGGCTGGGGCTGTGGCAAGGCTCATGGCTCAGCTGAGGCAGGGGCTGAAGGCTCAGGGCTCCCGGGCAAAGGGTACAGCCCTGATGTCAGGGCACCCAAGCTGTACTTAGGGCCCTGACAACTCCAGCTGTCATCTTCCATCCTTGCTCCAAAATCCTGGGAACATCACACAATCCTGCCTTTCATTTAACTGCAGATGCAATTCAGCAGGTATCAGAAAGAGCTACCTGATTGCCCAGGGAGGTTGTGGAGTCTCCCTCACTGGAGATGTTCCAGAACTGTCACGACACAATCCTGTGCCCTGTGCTCTGGGATGGCCCTGCTTGAGCAGGGAGGTCGGACCAGATGTCCCAGTGTGAGACCTTCTAGCCCGACCCATTCTGTGATTCTTTGAGGAGTTATTTCAAAAGACTATTTCTGCACTCAGAACACTATCTCCTGAGAGTTACACATTTGTTTTTAAGAGCCTAAGGTTTTAACGAATTTCTAAAACACATGTGAAATGTAAACGATTGAAGAATAAAGTTTCCTGAAATTAATTACACACAATGTCACTTCCCTTGCAACCACTTAGAATACAGAATCTACAAGAGTCCGGTCAAAAAAATGTAGTTGAAAACCCATGCGTTCGGGAAGTTGGAAAGAGTTCCAAGGGATTTGCAGCTGCGCCGAGGGCGCTTTACCCCGCGCTGCTCCGCACGGCGCTGCGGTCGCTCCCGAACCCGCACGGAGCGGGCCCAGGGACCCCGGCCAGCCCAGCCCCGGCAGCCCCTCGGAACCGCGCTCCCCGCTGTCCCCGCCGCTGTCCCCGCTGTCCCCGCCGCTCCCCCTGCCACCCCCGCCGCTCCCTCACCGCCGCCGAGCCTCCGCAGCCGCCCCGCCATGTCCGCCCGCCCCGGGCAGCACCGCCCCGACACGTGCACACAGCTGGCCGTGCCCTGCTGCCATCCCCTGCCCTGCCCCGGTGTCACCCGGTGCCGTGCCCTGCTGCCATCCCCTGCCCTGCCCCGGTGTCACCCGGTGCCGTGCCCTGCTGCCATCCTCTGCCCTGCCCTGCTGCCATCCCCTGCCCTGCCCCTGTTTTCATGCCGTGCTGTCTCTCCAGTGTCATCCCGAGCTGCTCCTCTGGTGTCATGGCGCGATGTCACCCTGTGCTGTCCCATGCCGAGTCTTCTGATACCGTTTGTCTGTGAGCCCTTCAGAGGGCCCTCGACAGGCTGGGAAGACGGTCAGAGAGCTGTCTGAAATCCAACACAGGCAAATGAAGGGTCCTGCACCTGGGGAAGAAGAACCCTGGGTACCAGCACAGGCTGGGGCCCAACCTGCTGGAAAGCAGCTCTGTGGAGGAGCTGGGGGTCCTGGTGGACAACAAGCTGTCCATGAGCCAGCAGTGCCCCTGTGGCCAGGAGGGCCAACAGAATCTTGGGATGCCTCAGGAAGAGCAGTGCCAGAAGGTCAAGGGAGATGATCCTGACCTGCTGCTCAGCTCTAGTGAGGTCTCACCTGGAGTCTGTGCTCGGTTCTGGTCTCTGGAGCAGAGCAGAGATATGGAGCTCCTGGAATGAGTCCAACAGAGAGCTACAAAAGTGATGAAGGGACTGGAGCATCTCTATTATGAGTAAAGGCTGAGAGAATCGATCCTGTTCAGCCTCGAGAAGGGATAACAGAGAGGGGACCTCATCAGTGTCTGTCAGTGTCTGCAGAGAGGGGTCAGAGGATGGACCAGGCTCTGCTCGGGGTGCTGGGCAGCAGGACAAGAGACAACAGGCAGAAAATGATGCACAGGAAATTCGACCTGAACATGAGAAAAAACTTCTTTACTGTGTGGGTGATTGTGCAGTGGAAGAGATTTCCCTCTGTCTCCCTCATTGAAGATACTCAAGAACTGTCTGGATGCAGTGCTCTGCTGTGTACTCTGGGATGATGCTGCATGAGCAGGGATTTTGGACCAGATGACCCACTGTGGCGCCTTCCAGCCTGACCCAGCATGTGATTCTGTGAATTGTGTTAATACATCTTGGTGGATGAGGACAAGGTGACAGATATGCTGAGAGGGATAACTGATGACCCTTTATTGCCTTGTTTTGGTTCTGTTTTGTCAGTGAAGAGGTGTAGCACAACCTCCTACAAGGATGGGAGGAGTGGGAAGCTTTCCTCCATTACCTGCCATCAGCCAAGCCCCAGGCAGACATGCCCTCAGTCCCCCACCAGTGGGACTGGGAGAGGAAGGGCATGGCAAAAGCTGGAAAACTCAAGGGTTGAGATAGAAAGAGTTTGATAGAAAAAGCAAAAGCCACAAACACAAGCAAAGCAAAAGGAATTAATTCACCATATCCCATGGTCAAGTAGGAGTTCAGCCATCTCCAGGAGAGCAGGGCCTGTCACCTGTAATGGTGACTCAGAAAGACTAATGCCATTGTTCCAAATGTCCTGTCTTTACTCAGTACTTCACACTGAGCATGATGCCACATGGTCTGGAATATCCCTTTGGTCAGCTGGGGTCGCCTATCCCAGCTGTGTCTCCTCCCAGCCTTCCATGCACCCAGAAAAGCCCTTGGGTCTGCATAAGCTCTGCTAAAAAAACGTTTCATATTATCATCACTGTGCTCAGCACAAAGCCAAAACACAGCCCCATCCACACCAGCTACTGTGGAGAATCAGTTCTTTGTTCTCTGCCCTGGCCAAAACCAGCACATCCTTGTAATACTTAAGAATCAAGGTGGCATTTCCTGGAATGGAAATTAGCACACAGTTTAACTAGACACAGTTGCCACTGAGAGGTATTTCACAGTGCTTTTGATAACCCTGCCTGCTCCCAAGGAGAAGGCTGACCACAGGTATCCTGTGGGGCTGCCCCAGTTTTGCAGGAAAACTGCTCAATGTTGGTGCAAAGGGTCAGAGATTTGTACTCTCTAGTAACCAGGGCAGTGCTTACACGCCTTAGGACTCTCCCAACACTCAACCTTTCTTGATCAAACTTTACCTTTGCTCAACAAAGCAAATTTCAATTGAATTGAATTCAATTCAATTGAATTTCAATGATAAATATAATTTAAATCAACATAAAGAGCCATAAAAAAGAAACATGTAAGTTGTGACCTGGTATGTGAGCCATCTTTGTTACCTTCAATTGCTCAGTGGACCAGAATTAGTTAAATATCTATTATGGACCTTTCCCCATGGAAGACAGCAGGATCCTGTCCTACAAAGTGTCTTGGATGCCTGGATTATCCTTTTTCTTGCTATACATTATATAGTAGAAGTGTTGCATATCATGAAAAAAAACCCAGAATTTGGGAATTTTATTCACGAACTTTTATTAAACTGAAATGCGAACACCATTGCAAAGAGATTTTACAATGACAAAAGATCAAAAATTCATCAGAAAGCTACAGACTTCATAACAATATTGATCTTACAAGTGAAAACACTAACAGATTTTAGTAAAGCCAGCATTTTCAATATTAAGGACTTAAAAAATGTATTTGAAAGCATTTTCCATTAGATACACTTAGAAACAATGAATAATTCCTGAGCAACTACTTTTATACCAGTATTCTCCAAACAATGTACATACTACATATGAAATCGAATTCTTACAATTTGTTGGATTTTAGAAATTTTCAAAAAAATTTGGATCTGGTTCACAGAATAATTGTGCTTAAAGTCATTCTGTTGCTACAGTAATGACTGCAATAACCTCTCATGTTCCACATTGCAAACAAATTCTGAAACTGTAGTGGGTAACATGCATAGCTTGTATTGCAAAGCTACCAATGAAATGGTTTATGGTAGATGGAAATAAGTTTGCTCTAAATATTGGGTCATCTCTTTCTCTGCTGAAAATATACTGTTTATTCTGGATATTATTCAGAAGGTGCAATTTTTGTTTCTTTTAAGAGACTGCTGGCACAATTAAAGGCAAGGGAGTTCCAGAGACTTTTACCCTCACTTAACACCACATCAGAATTTTGAACAAATATAATTAGTTAATGACTGCTAACATGTTTTTTTCTGGGCTGTACTTTTCTTAACAGTGTCCTCAGTATTGCTATATCTTACACAATGACTAAAACATACACAAAACACAACAAAAACATTTCAGAAGCCAAGATAATGCTGAGTATCTCTGAGCAATGTAACACATATATAGGAACTGATGGTTATATTATATCAGATGAACTGTTTTTGTAGTCAGAATAAAAAAAAATTACTTTCCAAAATGAAAAATAACACTAAAGCAGCCCAGGAGCTCTTTCTAAGTATAGCTGAGCAGTAATTTCCTCTCTCTTTTGGAATGAAAGACAAAGGGATGAGAATAAAGAGTAGTCTACAGCATTATGAATATTAAAAAATATGACAACAAAACCATCAGTATAGTTCTGCCTGTAGAAAAATCTGCCTTTTTCTAGACATGTATAGCTTTCCATCCTACTGAAGGGATATTTGCTACAAGTGACTTGTACAATGATTTTCAGCATCCTTTAAAAGTTCTGCTCAGTGCTACAAGTCTCTAAAACTAACCATTGCAGGAACTGAAATGAAATCTTTCAACGTTTATTGATGTCAAAATGAGGTGAAGGTACTCAGCAGCTCACAAAAATAGATCCAAAAGCAGCATTGTTAAAAAAATAGTTAAATAATGTCAAGATCCAAGACAAGCAGCCTCACCGAGTAGAAAAGGACAATAAATCTTCCAAAAAGAGGAATATATATAAAAACTCTTTTTTATATCTAACTGCTCTTTGCACCAACATCTTGAGTATAAGATCAGCTTTTAGCATATCAGCACTCTAAGAGGTCACAACTAATACAGATATTTTTCCTAACTACTTCCAACAGATAATAGTGCCTCTTAAAAATGTAACATTGAAGAGATATATTTTAAACCTAACTTGGTAATTTTCAGAATTTTTACCAAGGTAGAGACTTTGCGACTAAGGAAAATATTAACAGATACATTGTCACAGGTACAAACTGAAACAATGCCCAGAAATGCCAAGAGACTGCTTAGAAATATCCCCAAAGTATTTTTTTCTCTTGGAGCTTCTAGGTCATTGCATTATATACACTAAATAAAAACAAAAACAAAACCAAAAAACAACGCTTAGGAATAGTAGATGTATGTGTGAGACAATGTAAATGGATAAATTAATCTGACCTGTATATCACCTGTGTGAAAAACGGAAGGTTGTCAATAAAAGCACTGTGGCACACTTCACTTCTCTTGATTTTTTTCCCTTAGGAATGTAGAAAATGCAATGTCAGTTCAGATACTGAGCCTGACTTTTCAAGTTTTGTTTTTGCCAGGGACCAATGTCAGATATGGGGAAGAAAAATCCCCATAAACAGTAGAAAATGAATGACCACTTCTCATGTATACGAATTTTTCTGCTTATACTTAACAGCTGATCCACAGTAGCCGATTTCAGCATTTTGCCAACTCTTTAGCATTTCATAAGGCTTTACTGCTTTTGTGGACTATATCAGGCAGCTGTGCACATTCCCACTTTTGGTATAAAAGTATTTTCTTCTCTTCCCTTTTTTCCCTCCTCACTAATTCATTTATCACTCCTCTCAGTTCTGCTAGTGCTCATTTTTTACCATCTATTCTTACATTTGATTCTTTCCCTTCCATTTTCTCTTCTTCCTCCCTCTTCTCAGCTGTAGTCAAACTGCATTTTCCCCCTCATCCTCTACCATGTACCATCCCATAGTGACTGTACTCCTTTTCCATTCTGTCACATGCAGCAACCTCGTCCCTCTTCCTGTCACTTAGTGGTGGACTTGGCAGGACTGGGTTAACATTTGGGCTCTATCACCTTGCAGGTCTTTTCCAATCTAAACTGTTCTATTCTTCTATGATACTTAAGTTCTTTATATCCCCATATATTGTGTATTTAGGCATCCATTTATCTTTATTTTTCTGCTTGACACACGCCAGAAAAATGAAGAAAATCCCTGATTTGTTTCAAAATGGTTTTCAAGGCTGGGCCACAAGGTTATTCAAATTATTATAATTCAGTCCATCTTTCCACACCCACAGGAACTGGAGCCTGATTTTAGTGTGATGGTTGGAGATAATTGAGAGCAGGGCTTTCCATTTTTACTCTAATTTAGAGACAGAATTGAAAGGTTTACTTCCTAGGAACTCAGTTGAAAACATGTAATTCTAAACAGCAACTAATGATAAATTCAGTTCCATAGCTGAGATCCAGAATGAGAGTGCCTCTGGAAAACTGGTTCAATCAAGTCCTAGTGACCTGGGAATACAAATAGTGACAAAAAACTTCAGGTCAGGAATGGGACTGATGCTTGACTGCCTATCTGGGCACCAAGGACATATTCCTTCAAAATGGAATTTTCTTTAGTTTTTGCTTTTTTCCCCCCATATTAAAACATTTAATTTTACTACACATCTCAAATATTCCATGCTTATACTACCACTGCAACCCAGATGATGATTCCATCACCGGAAATTTACACACAAAGCAAAATGCTTTTTCCTGCTTGCCTTTTAAAGGGAACAAAAAAAAAAAAAAAAATTGAGGTAGCAATTATTTGAGAATGTGATGCCTGATCTCATGACACTTTTTTCACTTCATTTGTCTTTATGGCTTTGTAGAAGATGTCTGATGTCTATCAACTGGCTTACATGCCTTCAGTTTCTTTGCACAACACCTTCAGATGGTTTATAGTTACCATGAAATTACAAAATACATTTACAGGTTTCATGATGTAAACCCCACATAGACAATGCTTCAGAGAGCACAAAATAATTCTGCTTATTCATTTTGAACACCTGCTGCTAATACACTTTGGATACTTGAATGACATTTAAAGCAGCTGTCTATTTTTCAGCCATTTAAACATAGACACACAGATATACTACAGAATTCACTGTTTTGACATAAATCATCATTACACATTTGTTTGAAAGCTTGTTCCATAAATACATATATCCTCTTACTAATATATCAGGTTAATTCACTGCATTTTAATTCAATAATCTTTGTAGTTACATAGTATCATCAAGACCAAACTTAAACCTCATCATATGTAATACTGAGTTTTGTGACCACGTGCCAATTCATTAGTTTGTATTTCTTTTAAAGTCTGAAATATTACAGAGAAATACTAAAATTGTACATCAAACAGGTCTCTGCTAAAAAAAAATCTAGTAAAGAAATTCATGATAATGAATCATATTTGCCAATACTGAAGAAAAAACGTTAATAAAATTAGTCTGAGTCAGAAGGAAAGGTAATTAAATAAAATTAAATTTTAGGAATTTCATAAAACTAATTATGTAGAAGAGTCTTTATGCTACCTTTTAGGGCTTTTATGTTATTACAAAGTAGTTCACACTATAAATGACACGTGGATAACTTTGACATTGAAAACATTATTCACATTCTTGAAATAATTATTCCAAGTGAGAAATTTGACTAATGATGCAAGAGCTAGAGGGCTGATCTCTGTTCCTAGGGTAAATTCTGTCCATCCCTCTGGATATCAAAGGAGGTGTCAAGAGTGTTTTTCCTCATTGATGTGTCATAATTTTACATTGATTGACTCTGTAGAACTGCTGCAAAAACTCATGTACTTCCTAATGAAAAGCTTAAAGAACTGCCAGCAAAAATATTGTTACAAACAGAAAACATTAAGTATTTGAACATTCAAAGGACCAAACTCTTAGCTGAAGGTTACTTTGATTTTACAGAACACTAGGTTGTTTGTTTTCTAATGTACTTTCAGATGTTTAAGGTCACTTTCAGAAGCTCTGCCACTGAGAGCAAGAAGGTGTTTTGGAAAATATAAGCAAATCCAAGGGAAAATTAATCTATCTGCACATTTGTTCAGCTTCAAGAATTAAATATATTTATGAAAATGCATTCAAATTTCATTTAGCTAGTAAATCCCCAAAAACTTCAAAGCAGCAAGTAAATGCCCCTCTTCCACTGTGGGTGAGTTTCCCTTTTTACAGAGAGCCATGATGATTTTGCATATTGAGACATTCATTAGCAAAGGTGGGAGATGCTCAACACCACACGGAGTAATTTAGGCTACAACTATTTCGCAGTTTCAGTATTCATTTATGACAAAGCAGAGAAAGTCCTTGAATCTCTGTGTGGATTATTGGAGGCACACATGCCTACAGCTAGGCAGGATGAATCATACACTTAAAATCTGCTAACTGTTGTGTCTGTTTGCTTCAGGTGAAAAGTAACTTCAGGTAAAAAGATATGGCAGGAACAGCTTGTTGCTGTTGTACATCTGGGTAGGCACCTGTGTTCTAACCTAAGAAATCTCCTCTGTAAGGAACATCTTTAGGCTCTAGGCTTGATGAGATACTACAGTTTCTGTGCATCACTAGATACATCCCAGAAGGCCTGTAGCAGCATATCTTTATGCACATCATTGGGTGCAGGAACCAACACAGTGTTTACAATCTGTGTAAGGAAAGAAGAATGTGTCTGATCTTACTAGCTGTCAGATTCGGTCAGAAAACTGAAAGGTAAATAAAACACTGTCAGACACAGTGTGTTACCAGCTTACACACTTCCACACACACTGGTTTATTCATAACTCAAGAGCTCATTTCCAGTACTTCTAACATCTCTAGAAATTTGTAAGGTACACTACAAACAAAAATTGTTCTGTTGACTATAACTGAATAGAGGTTTATAGCTGATAGCTGTAGTAGCCCCTTCATGTCTTCACATGTTAAATAAGTGTTTGAATTAGGAATCTAGGATACCTTCCCACGCCTTCAGCAGAGCATCCAGACTGCTCTGATCAGTTCCTGAAAGTGGGCAGTCGCCTGTGTAGGGGACAGGCTCTAAATCTAGTGCCACCCTAATGCTACAGTCTACACTAAACTAGTATGTTTATAGACACACAGATAATTAGTTAAGTTCTAATGTTCTGCCTGTGCAAAGGCAAGGCAGCTCTACTAATCTGTGCTTTAGCAGTCCCATGGCTTTGAAGATAAAGGGTGAGAATCTGATTCACCAAATTAGATGTGGCCTTCTGGGACCTTCAAAATCTGAAATTCTCTTTTGTTTGGCTCTGCAGCAGGGCTGATATGAGAGGAAGGCTCACTCAGCATGTAAAGTCATAAGAATATAGAGAAAAGTAAAGCTGTTCAGGAAGAAGACTAACAAAAGAGAGCTCATCTATCAAATACACTCTCCTTTGCAGGTACAGGATCATTCCCGCACCTTAACTTTCCAGTTTCCCCTGAAGCTGGAGATGCTGGCTAAATACTTGGCCCACTTCTAATCAGCTATCACACAGTCACACTTTTCTGGAGTAAATTAAACTTTTGTTTCAAGAAGGAAGGACCACAACAACTTTGCAGGCACTACAGTATCATTTTGATTCTGTCTTCATGTCTTAGATGGGATATAATGGATCCTCACTGCTCCCACTGCTGTTTTGGGGACACATGACCAGCCCAAGTACATGGACTCGTCTCCTCATTCCCACTGCTTTTCAGTGGAGGTCTGACTCAGACCTTGGAGGCTGGGTTCCAAAACTGATGTTCATAAATTCATTGTGAAAAATCTGACTTCAAACTTTCCTTCCAGGCTCAGAGAATAGTGCAGAATACAGGAGAACCTCATTTCATTTACAATTGGCGTCAGAGTACAAATTCAATGGGAAAGAACTTTGGCTCTGGAAACGTAAATTCTATTTTAATTATATAATTACAGGTAGTAAAAAACCTGTGAAACAAATAATTTACAATTCAAATAGTAATATATCTGTAATATATTAGAAATATAGTCTAAAAATGCCTCCATGTTCTTAATTAGTATAAAGTTTAATTTTATGCTTTGTATAGAAATTATATCTTTACTTGTTACTGCCTCAGCAGAAGGAAAGAGAAAAGGTTCCTAGGTACCTAAATAGCATTGGGAAATTAAAAAATATTTTCTTTTGCTCTTTTTTTGGTAATAGAAAAATAGCCTTTAAAAATAGATAGTTAAACATATGGGCTTATATTAAAGTAAAATTGTATATTATATACAGTAAGGCAGTATATCATATATTATCCTGCTTTCTTTTTAATTTTGGTTTGTTTGGACTAGGATATGAATGGGATGCAGTCTTCTGTCACATTGAAACAAAGTAAAAATATATTTAGAAGAATTTGTTATTTTACTGCAATTTGTAGAATATATTCTCTTTTATATGTGATTTGTCATGTACAAGAGCTCCTTTTTCTCAAGGATTGAGAAAAAAAATAAAGACAACTTAATCTAGTGTCAGAATGCATGCAGAAGACAACACATTGTAGGTAAGAATACTGTTGTGCAATGATTTATGTAATGTAGGAACTGCTCAGATCACTATGGTTTGCTGACTGACCCATAACAATTTTCATCTTTGTTGGATCCGTGGTATTTCCTCAGGCTTCATCGACCAGCAGAAGTTTTGCAGAACTGAATAATTATTTTACAGTGCATTTTTCACAATAGAAAAGATCCATGTCCTCATTTCACTGTGTCAGAAATGTGTGCTAATGATCCAGGATTTACGCCCACGACTATTACCTCAACTCACAGATTATTTTATTACCTGTACAACACACATTGGAGACTAGGCTTTTGGAAGCTAGACTTTTTTAAAGAACTGTTTGCTATGTGATTTTATTTTACTGTGTGTAACTACTGAGTATGTGCTGTACTAAAAGGTTATTTAAAGGAGGGCATAAAGGAAGATGGGTCCATGTAGTCTGATCCACTGGTGTCCCCTCTGGAGTCGCTTGGAGCTGTTGTGCTGTAGCCCGTACTCTTCTCAGCTTGACTTTCCTGAGGGTTCTGAGATGTTTCTGCTACAGGTTCTTGTGATACAGGTGTGTTCTGGGTACGCTGATCTGGCAATAATACTAAAATGTGATGGTCCACAACTGTTGAGACCTTGGTATATTCTTTGCTGGTTCCTGGAACAGTGCTTTTTTTGGTCTTTCCACTATTTTCTTTATGTTTCAGTAATAGTGTTGGCTCCTCATCTTGTCTGACTTTATGAACTTCTACATAGTCCATTAGTTTAGGATTCAGGAAAGGTGACTTGTCATTTTGTTGGTTTTGTCTGACCTGCACTGTGGTTTGGTCAGGTTTGGAATACTCCATCTCACTTATCTTTTCCATGTCATCATACACAGTTTCAGCAATAGGATACAGCGACTGACGATTTTCTTCATTTCCCACCAAAACTGGTGAAGTGTTCACATTTGTGGTGTTCAGTGTTATCCTGAATGCCTCCACAGTGCTATGGTAGGCAAACATAGCAGCCTGATTACCAGGTAACTGAGCTGCCAGCCATGTGCACGACTTTGTACTCTCACTGTTACAAGGGAGCATTTTCTGTTCTGAGGCTGCACACTGAGTTTCCCAGCTCCCTTTTCCTCCTTTCTTTTCTTTAGCTCTTACATCTTGTGTTTGAAGAGTAGATGGAAGGCCACGGGATTCCCTGCACTTCACAGGGAGGAGAGAAGGGCTATCACAGCTTCCTCGGCCTGAGTCACTGTCTGTTTCCTTGAGTATAATTTTTGTGTTTTTACTGGGAGTGTCATGACTTGGCATGAGTTGCTGATCCTCACTGTCCTCTACCTCCAGATATTCTATCAGTAGCTCCTCGCAGTCTGATGTTGGAGGGAAACCATGGCAACCAAGAGCACTCAGTAATTCTTCAGATTTTCCTGTCTGAAGGTACAATAAGGAGGTTGTATTTTTTCATTGTCAACCTTAGGGATTATATGAACAATCTACACATTTGATATAGAAACACTTTGATAGTTATATTGCTAGACCTAAATCTGATTTCTACTGCTGCAGAAAATATTGAAAGAAGAAATGAAAAATTCCTGAGTTTCTTCGGTGGGGAGACAATCCTAAAATTCATGTTTCTAATGTGGGAGGAGCAGGGAGCTTTTGGCAAGTATGGGTCTCCTGAGTTTAATAAGAAGGAAATGGAGGAGAATTGCAATGTAAACATGTCCTGCCTCTTCAGCATGGCAAAAGACTGTGAGAGCACTGTCCATAAGAATTACTGGGAAGTTCACAGAGGCATTTCCTCGTGTCCCAGGAAACAGGGCAGTCACCAACCCCGTTCTTAAAACACCCTCTTGTTACAAATGCAAGGCAAACTCTGACTCACACATATCTTCCACATGTTTACTTGGAAAGTGTTGCTTATTTCCAACGTTGATTAATTGAAATAGTTTTACGCTTTACTGTGGTAATTGTGTTTGCTAGTGTAAGTAAGTTGGAAAAGTGAGTTATGGTGAATTCTTTTGTTGCTAGCTGTGGTACTCACCTCCAGCAGATGTGTATCTATGCCTTTTATCTTTGGTCCTGGAACTGGTGGCAGGATAAAGGCCATCATTCTAAAAAAAGCAGGGAGCAAACATGCCAGGTATAAATACAGACCCTATTTGTTCTCCCATTTCCTCAGAAAATGACATGATTTTAAACACTTCTCCCATATCTTATGTGTCCCAGTTGGACATCTGTCTTCTGTCTGTCTCTCAAGCTGGGTAATTCACAAATCCAGTTACAGTTCATAAAGTACCCTTAGACGTATTGATAAAAAAACACCAGTAGTACAAAAGTTAGTCAACTGGAAAAGTAAAATTACTAATATGCTTTTAATTGTCATCTGTCCCGTAACCTCCAGTTTTATAATGCCATTGTAAATTCATCATTGGTCAAGAAAGAGTGAAGTGAGGCACAGTTCAGGAGGGCTAGTAGGGCTGTCTGTACATCTTTGACTGTCACCTGACTACTGCTAAACAGGATTTATGGTGAAGGACATGGCTTTTCCAGCCACAGTTTCTATCCCTTTCTTCGACTCAGCCAGTATTTTTTGTAAGACTCGTACAAAAGCAATAATCTTTGCAACACCTTTCTCCTTCAATTTGAATGAAATTAGCCAGGATTCTAAGAAATCATTTGGGAAATTGATAGAGAGCTGGCAGAAAGACAATCTCATAATACAATCTTGTTTACTTTAGGAAATTATGACAAAACCCAAAGACATATCTCCTACAGGAACAAGGATACTCCAAGTAATGGTTGATGAATATTACATGACTAACAAAGATTAGTCAGCTCTAACAGAGACAGATCTTTACCAACTGAGAATTTAGCCTGGTTTCCATAAGGTGCAGAAACACTGCCTTATCAGTTGCAAATTAAGTCAAATACCTACCACTAATAGTTTATAAGATAAGGCAAATGCCATAGAAAATTGAAGCAAATATTAAGTGTCTATTTTTGAAAAGTCTTCTCTGATCTTGGACTCATGCAATTGTGAAATTGGTGGCTTACCTGTACCCTTTCATAATCATTATCCAGCTCATGATTAAACATATAAGAGATGACAGGACACCAACGACGATCCACACAACCATATCTTTTACTCTAAAGTCTAAGAAAAAACGGAACAATTTAAGGACATGCATCTAGCGTATGCATAGTCAGCATGCAAAAAAAAACCCTTGCAAATTACTTTTATTTTAAAAATTGGCCTAAACTGCCAAATTTATGATCGAATAGAGGCCTTCACCAGCACAGATGGATCTCAACAATCCCTGTAATATCGAATAATGAATATAATTTTTACTAATGGTACTGCACAGGAAATAAACTGTATTGGAAAAATCATACAAAAATGCATAAAGAGGAAAATTTTGTCACAGTCAATTATACAGATTGGGTTCAAATCCAGTTGTACCAAAACTGTAGTCATTTCATTATTAAATACATATCATACAATTAATTAAATGCTGGGTAAAGTGACCTAGGTTTACATATTTTAAGGGATTTTTATTTTAATGTAACACTTTTTTATACTCAAGTGCTTATTTCATATTAATTCCAGATAAAGAATAATGAAGAGCTGTTACTGTCTGAAGGCAGTTGTTTTTGTTGTCTGTGTCACAGTTTTAATGCAGTTGCCAGTGTTCTTTTAATTAAAAAATACCATAAAGAGGAAAAATGAGGCAATAGACAGAAAGGACACTGTTTAAATAAGCAAAGAAATTATTCACCTTCATAACTCTATCATAAAGTAATGAAGGGGAAAGGTAACTGGGTATGCTGCAGGGATGATAAGGATTTGGTTACCTTAGCAATGATGTTCTGTCTGTCCTAGGGAAACCAAGGGATCTGCATGGGTGCCACAAACAGCTAACAAAAAAATATAACATGAATTTGCATGCAATAACAATTACTGAAGGGATGCCTGGCCACTCACCAGTAGGGATCTCAATATACATTTCTGGGCTCCAGTCACTCCACAATCCATGGTGGTCTGGTTTGCAGTGAATCTGTACAATGTACCTCTTTCCAGGATTTAAACTAAACATTTTACATTGTGTTTGCTGTCCCACAAAAATCGTCTGGAAATAAAACACACAGCTAAGGGTTAGGTAATCAAGATGAGAATATAGAATGAGTCTGGATATCTTTCCCTAATAATTGTTGAAAAGGCATGGAATAATGGTACATTTATTTTATTTCTATAGCTTAGCCTTTCTAGAAGGTGTGAATGAGATTTGGCTCTGATATACAGTGCAAATTAAACTGCTGTGAAAACACATCATGAATTTATGGCAAATAGGGGAGGAGCAGTGATAATGGTAGGAACTGCAATGGTTACAAGAAAAGGAGGAGGCAAGAAACAGAGATGGAGAAAGAAAATGAAGAGAGGAAGAGAGAATGTGGAGTGGTGGAAATGCACTGGGTAATAAAAAGTAGGTCTTGCAATGGCCAGAGGGCCAGAAGAAAGTGCAGTGGGAGGGGAAGGCAGGAGGAGACACAGAAGTGGTTTGGAAGTTCTGCAGACAAGCAGGGGATGGAGTCAAATACCAGCAGCTGGACTCTTTAATTTGCCACAGTTGTTTCAGTTGTAGATCCTGGCATAGAAAATTATTATTATTTCGTGGCCAGGACAATTACCACCTAATGGTTATTTATATAAATTTGAATTACTTTGTGTAATGTCACTGAGCTTTCTGTTATCTAAGAAGTGCTTGTGGTTAAGAATAAATTATCACAAAAGAAACCTGACTAAATGAGAATGAGCAATTTAAACTACAATGCCAATATGATTAATAAATAATGACCACAATTAAAAACGAGTACTTTATTACCTGCTATTGTACAGCAGCATCTGAGATACCAGTGATCTCAGCAGGATATCATAGGTCACACAAGCACTTTTGAAAAATTATGAACTAATTAGAGTGTCTGCATCATTACATTCAGGCATTGGATCTGGATGACAAAATCTAGAAAGCATTATCTAGCAAAAACCTGTGACATCCTTACCTCCCATTCCTCTCCTTCTTCAGGCTTTAGTCGCAATTCATATTCGAGGGTAAGCCATCCAGATCTGACATCAGCTAGTGGGGGTGGAGACCATGTCAGGACCAGATACGGCTTTCTCTTCATTGACTTTTTTAATTCCAGAGTTATATTCACAGGAGGATCTGGCTGTACTGTTGAAATAAAAGAACTGTCAATAAGAATCAAAGTGATTTTTTCCCCCGCAGCTTAGGAAGAAACATAAAATGATGTGAGCAAAGAGTTGCCATCTATATTGTGCCTGGTAATTTAGAACTGCTGCTGGAATATAGAAACCAAGAGTTTTCAGATAAAGTATGAATTTATGAATTTTACCCCCCCCCCCCCCGAATAGTAGTAAGCATGCTGAATTCATGTCGAGATTTGCCTTAATAATTTATCATCAAAGGTATTTTTTCTTACATTACAGTTTATTGTTACTTTTCCCCACAACTATTTTTCAGAGTTAGCATCTTTAAGGCTATGTTATGAAAGTTGTGTTCTATTATAATCTTATCAAAGCTTGGCATAACTATTTAGGAACACTGAAAACATGGATGCAGCTAATGAAAGTTTTCCCCTCCATCTTTAGCATTTAGAAAACACAACTGCATGATTCCTACACTCATATGTAAAGATACTTAAAAGTAAACCAAAAAAGCATATTAAAGCTCTCTCTGTATATCTAACACAAATAAAAATGGAACACAGGTTTCTTCTACAGCCAGGCTTGCATCTTCCTCAGTTTAGAGGTACAGCTTCTGCATATTGTGCATGTATTTTACACTGTCTGATCAAAAATTCATCAGGTCATTTCACTGAGGTAAAATATAAATCCATTTCTCCAGCAGCCCTTTTCCAGTTGCTAGACTCCTGGCAGCCAGATCCTTGACAACAAAACGGTTATCAAGGATAATGTTCCGTTCCCTTAGATAAAACCCTAATTACCTGTCCGCAGTCACTCTGTAGAAAAAGTCTGAGAAAGAGATTATCAGTACACTGCTATAAAAAGCACTAATGCAGCTTCTCTTGGGTCTGGAAACTACTTTTAGGTAATCAGATTTAAGTATTATTAGTTAAAAGATAAAATTTATTCCAGTTGCTTTCACAGTGGAAAAAAGATTTTAGCTGGATGATGTTTCTTAGGGTTTGACTACAAGAAATATGGAAAACCAATAAAGGTTTATCTAAACATAATTTTAAAGCTTTTAGCATTTTTGTCTTCTTCTGCAAATAAGATGGTAAAGGGATGAATATTGATTTGTTTTTACACAAAGGAATATCTTATTTGTACAAGTTTTTAACTTGGATATAACGCTATATACCAGGAGAGCTGGAATTAAAGTTCTTGTGTCAAAACCCATTATTCTGAATGATTTGGTTCCACAGAAACTACTTTTTAACTCTTACCTATGTAAGTCACATCCACATAATGAGGATCAGAGACATTACTTCCCATTTCATTAGTTGCCCTCACAGTTATATTGTATATGGTCCAGAAAGAGGTGTGCTTTTTATCGAAGTAGCACGAATTGGGGCCTGCAGTTTTGTAATCTGGACATTCATAAACTTTTTCTTCTCTGAAATGAAAGAATCCCAGTGATTAGGTTACACAGACTAAAACACCTGATTTTGGTTACTAGTACTTCAGCATTATTTAGGGCTGGATCTGATTTTTCATACCTGGCAATGTGAAGAAAATCATAAAACTGCTTCCAGACTAAAGAGTCACTGGGCAATCCCAGAGACTGTACTAAGCATTTTCCCCACAAAGTAAATGCCACAAAGCCTGAAGAATTTAGGCTAGGCAGATGTGGCTGTGGGCTAGTACAGAACAACTCTTACTTCTCTGAAAGACCCTGTCCACTGCACAGCCCAGAGCCCCTACATGTTCCAGAGACTGACTAGAAGTGATTGCTGAAGTATTCTAACCCATCTAATAAAACCTATGTATTTCCAATGCTCATGCTACATTTACAGGAATTCTGCATGTTACACTAATATGCTTTCAGAAGTTATTTGGTTTTTCATCTCTTGATTATAAAAAAAATTAAAATCTACTTTGTACCTTTCCTTCACATCCATACCCAAGCTTCCCAAAATCAGAGAAAGGATAGGAGAGAAAATTGAGTACGCAGTACTTGTTTTCATGCTCTTCCTAGATGCACAGTAACAAAAGAGAAAGTTGTGGATGCAGATCTCTTACTCTACCATACCCGGCTGGACCAGTATCTGTCTTTTTACACTAAGAGTGTGCTCTCAGCTGACATATGCAGAAGTTTATCTATCTAGCTCACTGCAAGGTTGAGCAGTAACTAAAAAGGACCAAAAAGGGTTCACAAGACCTAAAAAAATTCACTGACTTTTCCTTTAAAATGAATGTTCAGCACTTTACCTGAGTTCCAAGGAAAGATTACTACAGAAACCAGAAGGCATTAATGGCCTATGAATACTAGTGCAAAACAAGCCTTATCAGATGATAAGAGTTTTAGTATCTGGTCATTTTGGAAAGCTTTATTTCTAAGACTGCATGGTTGAAGAGTTTTAGGACTGTGCAGTTGTATTGTTTACTATTATGCTGTTGATGAGCAATGAAAAGACAAAATTCACAGTAATTCACCTGCCTTTATAAAGAGATCAAGATTGAATATTTCAATCTTAGACATGTTGCTGCTTTAGTGTGATGCCAGAACATGCCAAGGGACAAAAACATGGACTGTAGAAAAAGGCACCTCCCGAAACAAGAAACAAAGAAGATTGATTTTCCAGGTCCTTCCAACAAAATACTGAATAACTACACAGTGCTTATTACCCCTCTTTGCTGTAAAGCAAAGTGTGGTTGGTCAAGAGTCCTCCATTCGAAGCAGGTTTCCACCAACAAGTAAATGTTTCTTTTTCAGGAGAGCGACACTTTATTATTGTAGGCTTTTCAGGAGGTAACCGTTCTGTAGGAGATAAATAAATTAATTACTTGTTAATTTATTTATTATTATTATTTATTAATTACTAATTAGTACGTTTAATCCATTAGGTCCACCTTGAATTCGTAAAACAATGTCGAGCACAGAACAGGAGAATATGAAAAAAGAAAAAGTTTTGCTTCATAGTAGTGCAGAAAAGGAGGGACCATTCACTGCTTAGGGTAACAGCTTAGGGCAACTCATAACGAATGTTGAAATACTGTCATAGTAGGCTCTATGAAATTATTTAAAATACACTCCACTATCCAATCTATTTTCTGTAATGTTCTGGGATAGAGATTATTTCTTCTCAGTAGCTGGTATAGTGCTGTGGTTTGGATACAGTATGAGAATAATTTTCATACTACGGGGATATTTTGTCACTAAAGCATGTTTATCCTAAGCCAAGGATCTTTTTATGTCTCCTGCTCTGTCAGTGAAGAGGTACAAAACAGAAGAAAAAGTTGGGAGTGAGTATAGCCAGGAGAAGTGACGGGACCAATCCACAGAACATCATCTCCATCAGACAAATTTGGGAGTTACCCGGAACCAGTGCCCATCAGGATTCAGAAATGGAGTCTGGCATTGATCAGCAGTGGGTCAGCAAATAAATTGTCCATAATTTAGGGTTTTTTTCCCCCCCTTTTTTATCATCATCAATAATCATCATCATCATCTGCAATTTATTTTCACATTTTACTTAGTTTTAATTATTGATCTGTTCTTATCCCAACCCAGAGATATTACCTTTGATTCTTCCCCTCATTCCACCATGGTGACATATGAGTGAGCAGCTCTGTGATGGCTTGTTGCAAGCTGGGCTTAATCACTACATACAAAAACATTTTTTTTTTTCAAAAGGGGTATTTTAAGATGATTCTGTTTGTTTGAAAGGTATGCTGTCATTTTCTTTTGCTTTTAGGTAAAAAAGAAGAATGTAAATGTTTGTCTATTTGTTTGTGTTCTTGCCAGTAATTTTCTTCTGAAGTACTCAAAATATACACAGAAGCAGCTCTCGTATTTCACTGTAATATTGTTATGTTCAGTACTCAGACTACTTGCGTGATTGCTTCTGAGCAAGTTTTTATAGTCTCAAGAACAGCACTTAAGAATTGGGCACAGAAAAATGCTTAAATTTTGAATAGGATGATGCTCGTCAAAACCCAGAAGTGATTGAAACTTTTGCAGTTATGTATTTGTGGCAAAAATATGGTCCTATTACATCAATAATATATATTTTCTACTACATACAGCAGAGACATTGATTTTTCGAATTTCTAATTGCCTAAGGAGATCTGAAAATGAGACATTTAAAAAATATTTTTCTATTAACAGTGCCTCAACAATCTCCATGTCAAATAATGAATAATACAACTAGTAACTGAAGAAGTTTTGAGTAAGTTGGCTAAAGTGTATGGCAGCAAGATATGATTGATTATTTATTTATTTATTTAGTGTGTCTACTCAAATGCAATAAAACACGGATAGTGACTTCCATGTGATAGTACCTGTAAGACTTAGACACATCAGTGCTTTCCGTCCAAGCTCTTATACGAAAAACATTACCTGATATTTATAGCTACAGATAAAACCAACGTGATTTTTAAATAAAGGGCCAGGGACAATAAATCATTTAGGTACGCCTGTATCAGGAGTGACTTCCTAGTAAATCCCACCTTGCTCATCATAGCCAGTTTCAGCAGAGTATCCTGACCGGATCAACAAGATTACAAAGCAAACAGAAAGTATGGTAAAATGCACTGAACACTACAAAGTATCCATGTGAGAGGTCAGGTTTTCAGGACTGGCATTCAGGCACGTTCACAGCATCGAACCTGCTACAATTTAAAAGCAATTTACAGAGCAGCAATCATCCACTCACCTTTAGCCACCTGAATGCTTCTTTCTGAGCTCCACTCGCTCCACTCCCCGAGGTCTAGCATGCAGCGCACCTGCACAACATACTTCACCCCAGCCTGCAGGCTGGTCACCTCGTAGTGCGTCTGCATTCCTACAGACACGGTCTGGAAAAATAACAAAGAATCGGACCACTTTAACAAATCAACCATAAACGAGTAGGCGTGAGTTACTGGTTTATGAAAGTCGGGGATTTAAGTGGGGTATTTATAAGACAGTAAATTCAAAGAAGCAAAAGTAGTGGTTTCGCAGGAAAAAAAAAAAAATCACTGCTGATTCTGATATTCCAGGATTGAATTGTAGACTTCCTCATATCCATCATATCCCCAATGCAAGGAGCATTACAAATAGTCCAGCCCACACATAAACTCCCCACTGAAATTCTTCTCAGTGGCTTTAAGTGACTTCCTCAGACCCTTCTAATTTCTCCTCAGAACTATTTCAAAATGCACAGCATTCTCCATCATTAAGGCATCAACAAGCTAGGTAGCATTGAGGACACGTGACTGTAACTTTAAGAATGACATTTTGTCCTAAAAACTCAGCTGTAGCAGTACTAAAGTTGATTCCTAGAAAAATGGCAGGTTGATTCCAACTGATCATGTCGAAGAGGATTATGAAACTGGGTTTAGTCATACATAACATTAGGATGATTATGTAAATACATTGAATTTCATGGTCTCTACAGACCACTCCAGAATTTTTTTTTCTTTAATCAGATTTGGTACATTAATTTTTCAATCCTTACACAAACTAACATTTTTATAGGACCAGTTAAATGGAGACGAGAATTCACTGGATAGACCATTCATAAAAGAAATTTATTTTTCCCTTACCTCCCACTCTTCCTTTTCCTCAGGCTTTAGTCGTAGCTCATAGTGATACACATGTGAATTAGAGCTGGCATCAGCTAATGGGGGTGGAGACCATTTTGCCCAAAGGTATGACATGTTAGCAGATGTGTTTGTTTCTAGAGAGAGGTTCACAGGAGCATCTGGCTGAACTGTATAAATGAATGAAAAGTGTGCCATTTAATTTTCTCTCAGAAAAGACACCTCCTTTATGGTTTTGTATGTCATCATATTAATTTCACATAATTCAGCACTGTAAAAGAATAATGAAGAAGGCTTTTACTTTTCCTTTCTCCTTTATGAGTTTAATTAGCTCCTGATTTCCAACAGTATCAGCAAATCTTAAGCTTTACTCTGAATTTGTCTGGCTAAGGAAATACAAATCATAATTTCATCAGGCCACTCTTGCAAAATTAAAATGTCAGCTAGAAAAACTAAGTATACTATAATTAAAATGGTATATTATGTGTGTGCAGAAAATAGAATGGAGTCAGGAATATAAAATACAACAAAAAGCCTGTATAATGCTCAGGCAGTTATTTTTACCCTTCCAAGACTGCAATGCCAGCAGTCAAAAAGATTTTTACATTTGAAGTATTAGGTAGGTTAACCTAATTTGAAAATTTTATAATCTACATTGAGTCTAATTAAAATACTGCAGACAACTAAAAACTGAGGCAAATTTTTCATCTGAAGTTAAAATTTTTACATATTCACATATGAAATTCTTACAATCAAGAATGTAGTTACTAAATTTGTAAGTAAAACACGATTTTCACGTACATTTAACATGCATATTTTAGATTATCTGTAAATAAACACTTCTCAGTAGGAAGTTTCACATCATGAAAAAAGAAATCTTTCACCACTACCTGTTGTAAGATTAAAAACCGCACACATCTCCAACTAGTTTGTTTTCCATTTCATTCTTTGATTTTACCTATGGAAGTTACATCCACATGCTGAGGATCTGAGCTGTTACTTCCAATCTCATTTGTTGCCATTACAGTGATAATATATGTTGTCCAGGGATTAGTGTGGTTTTTATCGAAGTAGCAGGAATTTGGACCTGATGTTAGGTAGTCTGGACATTCATAGATTTTTTCTTCACTGAAACAAAATTATTTAAAAATTTAGGAAATGAAGCGAAGTAGATAATATTCTAACCATGGAGTAGGTTCAGCAGAGAAATCTGAAATGTTTGTATATACATATATATATAGTCACATACACAATTTATATAGATGTATAAAATAAAATAATTTATTTATTTATAAATACAAAATATATATAATATTTATAATTTTATATTATATATCTATAATCCCATCTCTTGGAAACATTTTGGTACATGTCAAATGCCATTAATATAAATTCTCCATTGATATTTTTACTGCAGTTGTTTTGATGAATCCTTTCACCCCCTTTTTTATACATAGGAATAAATCAACAAAAGAATAGAAACAGAAATTTTCAGAGACAGAACAAAGAAATTTTAACAATATTTATAAGCAAGTTAAGAGGGAAGTGAAAAATATTTATTTCAATTAGATAAGTTGCTAAATATCTTTGCATATTACCCCTTGAAATTATGGGCCCTATGGCAGAGAGTTCTTTTACTGATTAGTTTGTTTTCAACAAGGTCAGAGAATCATTTAGGTTGTAAAAACCTCTAAGATGTCAAGTCAAGCTTTGACCACCTTGTCAACCAATGTCCAGTCGTTTCTTGAACAGCTCCAGGAACAGGGACTCCACCACCTCCCTGGGCAGCTCGTTCCAATGCTTACCCATCCTTTCAGTGAACAAATTCTCTCTGAGGTCCAACCTGAACCTCCTCCAGTGCAGTTTGAGGCCATTTGCTCTTGCTCTATCACTATGCCCTGAGTGCAGAGACTGACCCACACATGAGTACAGTCTCCTTTCAGGGACTTGTGAGTGACAAGGTGCTCCCTGAGCCTCCTTTTCTCCAGGCTAAACACCCCCAGCTCCCTCAGCTGCTCCAGACAGGACCTGTGCTCCAGACCTTTCCCCAGCTCTGTTCCCCTCCTCTGGACTACTCCAGCCCCTCAGTGTCTCTCCTGCTTTAAGTGGCCCAAAACTGAACCCAGGATTTGGGGATTTGGGTGTGGCCTCCCCAGTGCCCAGCACAGAGGGGCAGTCACTGCCCTGGTCCTGCTGGCCACACCATTGCTGATACATTCAGGGTGTCCTTGGCCCTGGGCACACCTGGCTCATGTTCAGCCCCTGTTGATCATCAATCATCCCCAGGGCCTTTCCCTCCCAGCAGCTTTCCAGCCACTCTGTCCAGCCTGGAGCTGCAGGAGGTTGTTTTGATCCAAGGGCAGGACCCAGCACTTGGCCTGGTTGACCCTCACACCATTGACCTCAGCCCATGGATGCAGCCTGTGCAGATCCCTCTGCAGAGCCTTCCTGCCCTCCAGCACATCAGCACTCCCACCCAGCTTGGTGCAAACTGGCTGAGGGTGCTCTTGATCCTCTCATCCGGATCATCAATAAAGATAAACAGGACTGGGCCCAACACTGATCCCTTAAGGACACCACTGGTGACCAGCTGCAGCTGGATGTAATTCCAATCACCACCACCCCCTAGGCCCAGCCATCAGCCAGTTCTTAGCCCAGCAAAGAGTGCTCCTGTCCAAGCTATGGGCTGACAGCTTCTGCAAGAGAATGCAGTGGGAGACATTATCAAAGGCTTTGTTGAAGTTCAGGCAGACTACATCCACAGCCTCTCCTGACTGGGTCACCTGTTCATAAAAGGAGATCAAGCAGGACCTGCCTTTCCTAGATCCACGCTAGCCAGGCCTGATCCCTGGGTTGTCCCCTATGTGCTGTGTGGTTGCACTCAAGGCAACCTATTCCATGACCTTCCTGATGTCAATTTATTTGCTTTTTAACATGATCATCATCACAACTACTTAAAAAAAAATTACTTCACAGTCAACTACTTATTGCCTTTAAATGGGTCTTTGGCTTCTTTAGGAGAAAGATTGTTTTGTGCTCAAAGCTGACCTGGGTAATGTACTCACAGCCTACCCCAGGTGTAAAGAGCTACACAAACCCAAAGCATAAGCTGATGACGGGCAAGAATGAACTTTAATTCCACTATATGCTCTATAATTCCACTATATGCTCTATATATTATCAAATGTAAGGTTTCTTAGTTTCCAGGCAGTTTTGTCACAGTTCACAAAGAAAAGATGGGAGAAAAGGGACTGTACCTAAGAGACAATAAGCTTAGAAAGTGCACTGTGGCCCAGGTCTACAGCATTTGGCAGAGCCTAGGTTCAGCAGATTTAATGAAATAGATAAGCATTCCTATTCTTCCCTAAGCAGTTTGGCTCTAGGAAGTGGCAGGTATGAATTAAAACGTTCATTAGATTTTTTGATCAAGACAGAAACATCTGGGCTTTTCATAAAATAAAAGTTCTCAAATCATCATTGTGTGAAGTAACTTCATGAAAGACTGCATCTTTTTCTGCTCAATGATTTGGAATACTTAATTATAGCAAGGATGTCTAAGGCTTTATCTTACCTATTCTGAATCTCATTGGATTTATTAAAAAAAATTTAGTCTCTAAGCCTCCCCGCTTACTTGTCCTTGTTCAAAGACTAATTGTTTTCAGGAAGAAAGCACAGTTAAACAAAGATGGATAGGTTATGTCAAACATATACACACTTTATTCCTGAACGGGATGAGGGAGTTGAGAATCTACCAAAATATTAACTTTTGAGATGTGATACCCATGTCTGATTTCACTGCATTTTTGGAACCACTGACCACAAAAGCTATACGAGAAAAAATGCCTATAGTCCAGATGGGGGTTTTGGTGTGCAGGGTAATGGACAAGCTCCTTGGCAGGGCCCCAGGGGCCCCAGCCCCCCTCACTGCCCCTGGTCCCCAGTTCAGCTGGTCTCCAGCTCCACACAGCCCTGCCTTTCCCAGCCACAGCCTCCTGAGCCAGCCCAAGCCATGAGCTGATGTCCAGCCTGGCCCTGTCCCCAGGGTGACTGATGCCCAGGGCTGGGCTGCCCCTCCTGCCCTGCTCCAGGCTGGGGTGATGGGAGACCTGCTGCCCTGTGCTGCTCTTGTGCTCCAGTGCTCAGAGGAGACTCCGTTCAGCTGAAAGCTGTGTGCTTCCCAAAAAGATGGGAAAACATGTCTTTGTTCCCAGCACATCTTCAGACACGTGGGATTTTTGGTAGATGAGTGTCAGGAGGGACAGGCTGAAGGTTTGGGGCTGTCAGTGGAGATATTTTCTTCCAACAGGGGAAGCCACAGATCTTATGCAGCCCTTGCTGTCAATCTGAGGTTAAAATGGATTCATAAAAACAACTTTACAAATTAATGTTGTCATTCTCTCAGTCCGTCATAACCATAACTTGATCACCTAGAGAGTACACATGCACCACTTGTTACCTGTCCTTGCTGTAGAACAGGGTGTAATTGTTAGGAAGTCCTCCATCTGAGCCAGGCTTCCACCAACATGAAAAGGTTTCCTTTTCTAGAGAACGACATCTTATTATCTTAGGTTTTCCAGGGTACGATTGACCTAGGGAAGTACAAAAATCCAGCTAGTTAAATTAGAAGTGGGCAATGCTTTTGGATGCTATTGTTGAATGACAGGTCACCCAAGCAGTCCTTTTTTGAAGACAATAAAATTACATGAAACTGTGGACTGAATTGGGCAAATAAATGTGCCTGGGAAAAGGATCAATATTTTCAGAAAAGTAAATACATTTTAGTTTAAACTTCTAAGATATCTAGTAGAATGATTTTGAATTTTAGCATGAACATTTATTTTTTACCTAAACTTGAAATGATATATTTATCTCCAAATTAAACTATGAAGATGGAAAATAAATATATGGCCTTTGGGGTTGGCCCCATAATCGTTAAAATTTTCTATCTTCAGATAATTTCAAGATTAAATTTCACCTTCAAGTTGGCAACAGAACTAAAATAGGATTTTTGTGCCTCTTTGGGCTAAATTACAGGTCAGAAAACTATAAAAAGAAGGAAATCAATGGGCTAGATGGAATTTTTTGGGTACTGGCAACCTGAATGTATTCATTAATCATTCAAATATTCCCTGTTAATCCAAATATATTTAAGAATATTTCTTGTTAAGACTACTTCTCATTAACTTATACCAAGAACACAGACCATACATTTATGCTCATTATAAAACAACAAGCATATGACCTTTTAATTTAAGCTTATATTTATTTCATTAAAGTTCTAATTATAATTATCTCAAATAGTGTAACTATTCATATGCTAACTCCCGAGAAGGTGACAGGCATAAAGTGAATATAGGGGTGGAGTAAGTGCCTTTCGATATTGCCACCAAACAATCCTCAAATTAATAGTATAAAAAGAAGAAACAACTCCAGCCATTTTCAAAATTGCCATGCCGAACTTCAGAAGGAAGTAATTTAAATAGGTACATGCTCCAGTGGTGGTCAGGATAGATTGGGTAAAGCCTTGGACTTTCCTAAAGAAAGTGCCTTAAGGAAAAAACAAGTGTTTCAGGAAGTGTTGTACCTACCAGTCAGACCTACTGTAGTCAGAGCCAGCTGCAAAATAATTTGAACTGATGAAATGAATCTCCGTTTCATGATGCCCGTCTCTCCTCAGGAGGAAGTATCAGATCAAGGGCTCACTGAAAAACACGCCATCATGCAACAGTCAGTAACAATGCTCAGCATGCAGCACGATCAAAGTCCTTTTTGAATTGCAGCTAATTGATTCTTGCTCTCGCTCAAAAAGGTGAGGCAACAACAACACTTCCACTGTGGAAGCTGAAAACCTGAATCCCAGAGAAGCAGGTCGGTCTTCCAGACCTCTTTGAATGGTTAGCAGTGCTAGTGTTAGTTTATTAGCATTAGCAAATCTTGCATATTTCTTTGGCATCTTAGGATACTGGGTTCTTATCTTAAGAGTTCTAACTTCTAGATTAATTAATTAACCTAAGAAACCAGACTTCTAGCAACAAAAACATACTTTTATCCCTACTGATGCAAAGAAGGGGTCAACATACTTGAAGTCTGAAAGTCCAGAGAATAGAACGCAAATAGAAAAGGTCCCACATTTATTTAGAAGTTTATGATTTTTGATCCAATCTCAAAACTTCTCAGTATTTGGGACTGTCAAGGTTGAATTCAGGATCACTTGAGCTGAAGAATGCTACTTTTTCAGTGCATTCAACCAATTGATTTCACAGCATTTGATTTTGTAGCAAATTTCAGCTGAAAAACAGATGTGCAAGTGGTCACCAGCTGGGACCAAGACCCAGTCCCTGCAGTGGGCTCACACCACTAGATGTCCTCAGAATTCAGGTTACAACTCCGGGTGCTCTGGAGTCCCTGTTGCTGCTCAGTCTGTTTGCCTAGCCTGAAGAAAAGACATAACGACCTAAAGCAAACCTCCTGCTCCTCCCACCAGTACGGTCCCTGCTCGGAGATGACTGCAGTCAGCTATCGCAGCCTCGGTACCTAACCTCACCCTGGGACACTAAAGAAGAACAATTTACTGTCTAAGTAGGGAGCTCCTTAGCTTTCCACTCCTACCCCTAGCACATTCACAGGTGCTTGTATGCTTGCAACCCATTCCATGTAGCACAGCATGGGAACAACTGTGCCCTTGGTGAAAAAAAATCCTTTGTGGTTTATCAGATGACTCAATTTTCAGTATGCAATTCATTTTCCACATCAAGAAGCTATAATACATCATCACACAAATGTTTTTCAAGTGCAAAGCCAAGCGGAGTATCAGTTAATGCAGCTAAGTCTAAAACATGTTTACTTTGGACAATGTGGAAGAGAACAACAGTTGGCTAAATTCCCATATGCCACTTCTGAATATCCAGGCGTGTTTCAGGCGTGTGACTGAGCTACAGGCTGGAAAATTGCATCTGGGTTAGTTTTAAACTCACTCAGAGCATTTTGTGCATATACAGTGAAGAGAGAACAACTTTAAATATAAATTCCAATTTGGTGTAAACACATGCAGTCTTTATTACTGTAAACAAATGACAGACACAAACACCAGTGTTTGACTTCAGAAATTAGCCAAAACCTTGCGGCTATATAATGAGGAACACAGATGATTGTGCTCATAAAAGGCACATTTTTCGCAGGTGAAGGTGAAATAACGAAACTACAAACTAGTAACTACTTCATGTATACATGATAGTATTTCCAATATTTTATTACTTCTAAAAATAGTTGGAACATTTGCAAAATACTGTACTTTCAAGCTAAGACTCATATGGATAAAGAACTAATACCATGATTATTTTTTCTCTTTACTTTTCTGTGTGAAGAAATGATAGAAAGAGAAACTGATTATACTGGCTGAAAGAATGAAATTTTTAATACAACAAAAGAGAGGCATCATCAAGAAGAATCTTTATTAGAGCACTCTTCAAGGAAAATGGGATGATTTTGTAACTGAAGACCTAAAGAACCAAATTAATAGCAAGAGGAAGAAATTAATGCATTTAAACAAAAGTATTTTTCCTCTGGAGCTTTTGAAAATGAGATGATTATGAACCACTTCGGTAATGTGGCTGTGCAAAAGAACAAGAGGGATATAGGGAAGGAATATGGACCTATCAGTGCCACAGACTGCTCTGGTAGTTCTGGTAACCTACACTTGGGGGAAAAAAACCAAACAGATTTTAGAACACAGCTACAAACATGACACAGAGACTGTCTCATGACGGTGATTTAAAGAACTGGATTTGTACTCCATGCAAGTGTGGCTGTCATCTGCAAATATAGAAGGAGATAAACACCAAAAGAGGGAAAATAAGAACGTGTAAAATAAGAAGGTTTCCACGGTTGCTTGCTATTTGGTATTTGTGACTCAAATAGGGCTTAAAAGGCTTACTGAGGAATGTCTTGTTGTTTTGAAAGTACTTGCTTAATAAAAAGGTAATACTCACTTTGTCATAACTGTATCTAAAGTGCATCTTCCCTATCTATGACATGAAAATGTTTTCATAAAAGGGTAATTAGCATTATTGAAGATGCTATGAGGTAATGTCTCTCTTTCAGTACTGAATGCGTTCTTTTATAAGGGATACAGTGGACACTGATTTGCCACAATATCATCCAAAACTAAGGGTTGAGTAACTGATAATTAAAAGATGATATGCCTGCTTTTGAAAATCTTGATTTAATTCCAACCAAGTTATGGCATCCTGACATTCTATGTGAATTTCTTCCTTTTAACACAGCTGTTAGATAGTATTCAACAGCTGCACATCACATGCCAGAATACAGTGCTCCTTGATGGAAATGGAAACTATTACTGGTGTTTTAGAATGCACAGAAGAGTTAGATATTCCTGTAATATAATTCTGCCCTGGAATTAATAATATAGTAGGTTTTAAACTGTAGGTTTGAAAACTGTGCTGGCAATGCTATTAGATGAAGATGAAAGCTAAACACCAATACTTAAATCAGGTTCTGTGAAGCAGAGTTGGGTGAAACATGTCCTTGCCCTAATTGACTTTTAGTTCCTGCATTCTTTTCTTTCTTTCTTTCTTTCTTGGCTCTGCTGATGGATAAATTTCTTGAGACTGACAGAGAAGTCCTTACTCAGTTCTGCACAGATGGAAAAATTGTCTATCTGCAATGTTTTCAGGCTTGCAGGAGCAGGAACAACTGTGTATCAGCCACTGGCAATGACATTATGTGCAACACAAGTTCTGCTTCTGTGGCTAAAGAAATCAAAAGCCAAAAGTACTTTACCAATCTCTACTGAAAAAGTTTGACATTTCCATTAGTCATGATCATAAACAATGTTCATCTTCCAGGCCTGAGGAAAGGCATTTTAAGGAGCCCTCAAAACACCGTAGTTCATTACCATTTGAAAGGCTGAACTATAGCTGTATGAAACTAAATACAAAAAAGGAACTAAATAATGCAAGAATGTGACAGTCTGTTAGACCATCTAGAACATTCAGCTGTCCCGTGGACATGGCAGGAGTCTGCACTCCCACTTAGAGATCACAAATGTCAACAGAGGATGCATGTTCCTAGCCATGGCCTGAGCATCATGGCCAGATGTGTTTCTGACTGACAGTGATGAAAATTCAAAGCTGTAGATGTGCAGTGTGACCAGAGCTCTGCTTTCTCCCTCTGAATGAGCCCTAATTTGCTGTGTCTGAGTCCCTCAGGCACCCAGTACTGCCTTCATGGTGATGTACAGGCTCCAGAGAAGAAGGAGCATGTCTGTGATCCGAATTTCTTGTGACTGATAGCAGCTGGCAACTTTAAGCACATAGGTTCTGTGGTGCACTTTGTGAGGAAGCCTAGTACCTGCTGCTGGCTATGAACCTAGATAATCAGTAAATTTATTGGGACTAAGGATTCATATTTCTGTGTTGCATAAAATGGGACCAGTGGTAAGGACTTCTAGATTTCACCTGAAAAGCCTATATATGGGCTTAGAATGCATTTTTCTGAAATTTCTCTCTTAAGTCACCTCCTTGGGTGACAAGGGTTAACAACCCTTGGCAGTCCTTCCTTTGATTATCAGTCAAGATGTGATGATGAACTAAACAAATTTCTTCATCCACTGAGATACCTTCCTTGGTCTGAAAGACTTGAGTCAATTTTGAAAAAGGAAAATGCCAAACTCCATTCTTGATAATAGTTTACACCACTACATCTCCATCAAAGTATTTATGCTCTTAATTTTTATTAATGCTCTTAATTTCTATTTATGCTCTTAATTTCTATTGATTTTACAGAAATAAGCCTGAAGTTTTCTTAAGAGCTCTCACTACCTAAACTGAAAAAAAAAAAAAAAAAAAGCCAAGAGAAGAAGAAATTATCATTATCCCTACTTTACAGATGGGGAACCAAGGTAAAGAATGCCCAAAAGATTCATAGTAGAAGTGTAACAGAAGTTAAAACCTGATCATTTTCTACCATTTTTCTTCTCTTTTCTAAATAGCACCTCTACTGCCTTTGTTTTCCCACAAAAACAAAGCTAATGCTTTAGCTAACAGCAGTAATCTTTCTCTACCAGTCTCACATCTCCTGAATATTCCATTTTCTTCCCTAGTGGTTTGTATGTTTAGCCATAATTTCAGGATTTATTTTTACAGCAATCTCTTACAGAAAAGAAAATCATAAGCTCTAAAGGGTAAAATTTTAGAGACTAAAAGCTAGAATTTACATTAGAACTTGAAATACAATGTACATTCATCTCTACCAACTACGAAGCCCAACTCCACAATCACTATCTTCTTATAGTAATTTGAAGTATTTTTGATATAGTCATAACGTTTAAAATGGAATTTTCTACCTAGGGGACTCATGTATGTGAGTAAGCTTTTTATCCCTCTCTTTCATGAATGTCAGATTACTTGATAAGTTGAGTAACAAAAATTCCAAGGATAGTAGATCACTGAAAGTATCACTACTTTATTCCTAAAACATAAAGAGAAAAAAGGTCATTTTTTATATTAGCTGTTGTAGATACTGACTCTAAGTAAATACACTTAAACATCAAGAGCGATAGAGACAGTGGTAAAATACTATATCTGCTTTCCTTTATCTATTTCAAACAAAATTTTGTAGCAGTGAGCTTCAGATGCCGTTTAAATTTACTCGTAGACTGTGCTAGGCTACTTGATTAAAGGCTAATCCACATCTGCACACGATGGGATAAAAAGTGAGAGGGTTGGGGGAGGAACGCTAGCAGTCTCATCAGTGAAAATTGGGTGCAGGGAACGAGCTACACCTGACTACCAAAGCACAATAGACCATTGTCCTCGTGTGTAGCCCACCAAACAAATCCCATTCCCCACTGACTCATTCACTGAAGGAGGCAGAACACTCATTAAGGGATGTAGTGGAAGAAAGGTTTTGGGGAGAAAAGGAAAGACTCAAAGTGGAGTGGGGAGAAACAAGAATGGGAAATAAGGGGAATAAACAGTTCAGTTGTGTAAACTGGTGGCTTGTCACACTGGAATATGTGCCTGAGCACTGTAGTGTACCCTGTAATCTCATTAAACCCTATTTCTACCTCCTGTTTGGGTGGATTGCTCTGAGTGGTACCTTTGGATGCCAGTGAACTCTCAATTGGATTAGCCAGTGAAGAAAGAGTCAGATTGCAAAACTCCAGGTTCAAATGCAGATCCCACACAGCTGTGGGCAGCAAGAGGATCTGGGGCCAGCCGCTGGGTCAGCTTAACATCCAAAAATAGCTACTGGAGCAATCCATTTCTTCATGTGCAAATGCACACATATATATATATGTAGATCTACGTGTTAGGGCACTGCTGATGTGCGTGGCCCCTTTGTGGGTCTTGTGACCGTGTACCCAACCACTGGGAGCAGCTGCTCAGCTTTGGTACAGGCAGAAACTGAGGTTAGGGACCTAGAACAGCCTCACAACTATGGCCTGACTGATTGAGCTGACTCTAGCACACTGAAATGCAATGTTTTACCAGAAAACCCCTACTTTGTTTAACTACCTGCTCTCTGCCATCCACTCCAAATACAATAACCTGTGGAGAAAAAATTTAGATGGGCAACTTAACTGCCAGAGTAATGAAAACTCCTTATACATTAGGTAACTAACTTTGGAAGCACTAACTTCATAATTTTTTTTCTAACAAAATCTGTCTGTAAATAATTTGAAACAAAATAGATTATTTTCTAATTAACAATAAGAATGGTCTGTATCTCCCAGAGACCAGGTAGGAAGACATATTACTGAGTTACCAAGGTATTCTTTCGCTTGGGTCTGTTTCCATAAAGCTAATGAGAGCAATAAAAATACCATGAAGTTATTTGGCAGCTAGACATTATGCCATTACAGAGGAACAGATTTAACTGAGGGCGATAAACAGGGGGTTTTTTATGTGCATATTTAAAAGGGTATCAATAATGTGCAGCTGAATATGGCAGAAATAATGTTTGCAGTCACTCGACCATGGCAAAAGGTGAAATGTAGTTTAAAGATAGAGCTCAATAAATGGTTCCTGATTTAGAGAGGACAGAAATCTGTTTGAGAGTATGCATGCTGGGAACACTGTTTAACTCAAGATTGGCTAAATAGAATCTTCTACTACTTGGTACTATATCAAAACATACAATTCTATCTTTCCTCCAAATTTTCTTCTGCTTTCATTACTTCCTTT
Source organism: Sturnus vulgaris (assembly GCF_052056855.1). Taxonomy (NCBI): domain Eukaryota; kingdom Metazoa; phylum Chordata; class Aves; order Passeriformes; family Sturnidae; genus Sturnus; species Sturnus vulgaris. Next base: position 70,939,324 of record NC_142283.1, on the reverse strand, counting down.
GTCAGGAAGTGATATTATGAACTCGAGGCATGTGCTTACATAATGTGACTGACATAAAATGTATTTTTTACCGAAGTTGTAACAGTGCCATAAGCACTGGCTTCATCATATCACCAACTGGAAAGGATCATGATAGAGTAAACCTTAACCTTCTGCTGTAACCAGACCAATGACTCTCATCCAAGTATTTCTACACCAAACAATCATTATTCAAGCCATATTTATTGTGATAGTCCTGAGAACAAAGACAGAATCCTGCTGTCTTAGGTACTGTATGTAAGAAGAGTTGCTGCTCTTAAGAACTAAAAATATAAGTAGCCAATTAATAATACAGTGTGGATAAAAGGGATCTAAAAAGCAGGTCAAGTTTGCATATTTTTGGGTTGAGACTAAGGATTATTTTATTGGTAAAATACTTTCAAAATATCTTGTAAAATGGAAACTGCCTATGAAGGATCAGTTTTAGAAAATTAATCTCGGAATGTCACAAATTTTTTCAACCAAGTCAATAAATGAAAATTTTCAAAATTCCAAAATGAACAAGTATCACCAAATAACATAAAGCATTTTGTTTTGCAGTAGAATATTTTCTGAAATCTAATCAAATATTTGTGGGTTAAACAATAAAATTGTGTTATGATGAAAAAATTCTGATAATTTTTAATTACACACAGAATTTCAGTGAGTAATGCAATGGCATGAAGATCTTGTTATTCTGACATTTCTGGGATAAGATGCTGGTGTAGAGGTGGGAAAGTTTATTGCAGAGAGACAATAATTATGAAAACTTTAGAGAAAGCAAAGGAACAGGACTTTCAATATAGTGAAGGGAACACGGTAGTGGACCTAAGTGTGAGAGGTTAGCGGGAATAAGATAATGAGGAATGACACAGAAGTGGGAAAGAAGAAGTAATCTGTTGGGACCAGGCAGTAGAAGGTCAGATGAAGCTGCAGTTTTGAATGTATTCCATGATCCCATATGAGTTGTAAAGCTCCATCCACTGAATGCCAACCCCTAAAGCCTTTTCTTGGTGAACTCAGGCTGTGGGGTTGGATGGAGGAGAAGCATCTCCTGCATCCTAGTACCTGCAAGCATCAGTGGGGCATTGTTGAAAAAAGCTGTGACCATAGCTCTGAGCAGTTTCTTTATTCCCTCTTAGTGGGACAGCCCATTTTGGCTGAGTCTAGGTCTGGAGTGTCTCTTCAAAGCTTTATGACTGTGGTAAGACTCTAAAAGAAAGAACCTGGCTGCGGGGGAGTGAATTTTCTTCTTCAATCACAAGTGTGCTTAGCAATTAACAGTATTAACAGTGGGAGCAGAGAATAACAATTGTTTTCTGTTTTAGTGTTCTCTTTTTCAGGAGGTTCTCAGTATGAGGTTGTAAAAATAACTGTTTCTTTGTGTTTTTCTGAGCCTTATTTTATGCTTGAATTGTTTAAGTGACTGTAGAGTTATTCTGTGAAAGAATGCAATTACCAAAAATTACTATTCCAATCAAACTGATAAAACCACTCAATGTCCTATTATTTGTGAGCATGAACATTTCTCAAACGTTCTCTAAGCTTCAAACTTGTTGGTAAAAGAGCTTTGTAGTTAAATACTAAAGGCCACTATTGATGCCATGTACAGATACGTGGCACATTGGTTAGCTAAAGGAATGAAATAATGTTATCCTAGTAAATCTAAAACCAATTATGTGAGAGAAATTGCTGACAATAATGGGAACACAACAATAGCAAACCTTCAGTCTTCAGTGTGCTGAGCTTAGAATAATTATCTTTTGTCACTCTTAAAACATTATACCCCCTCTAATACTGAAATATGTGGATATACAGAGAGGTATTTTTATCATGCCTAGATCTAATCTTGGTGGCATTTTATGGATTTACTTGGGTACCTAACTCCACTTGGAGTAGACCTGTTTCTAAACAGATTATTCTTTACAGGAGTTTAGATAGCTGGCATTTACATCTAAGGTCAGTATAAAATACACAATGTCCTCATGAGGACAGTCTTTATACAGAAAGTTGAATGTTCAAGTGAACATTCTGTTAACATTCTGTGAACATCTACTGTGAACTCTCCTACACCCTAAACCCGTAAAAACAAGTAATAGTGTGAACATTTCTCTATCAGACTCAACTGTTAAGTCCTACATAGATTGTCATCTTCCAGGGAAGAAAAAAAAGTTTTGCAGTGGAAGAATACTGACGCTCCTAAAAGCGACAATATGCATTCTGAGGGAATTGGATTCAGCCTTTGATCAGGAGTACAAATTTCCCTTACGATTTCTTCACAATGAATATATAAACTGAGTGAAGCATAGCACTAACCTGCTCTACTCCCCGTCTTCAACTCAGGTTGCTAAGCTTTGGAGATTTTCAGCAATGGTGAATTGTGGTTTAGACTTTTCCTTTGTTTTGAAGTATAAGGAAATGACCCTGAGGCTGCAGACTGTGAGATTTTAATGCATTTGTTTACAGAATAACGACTAACACTGCAATCTCTGGAGGTTAAAGGTAAATTCATTAGTGAATTCATTCATTAACCCATTCATTCATTAACTCATTTCTCAGTTCCTTAGGAACTGCAGTGACACCACTGTCTCCTATTGATGAAGCATAATATTTGCATCTCTAACCACAAATTAGCATGTGTCAGGAATCTATTTGAAGAAATTAATTTTGCTAAGAAATAGGAAGATTCATGGTGCAGCAAAAGCAAAACATAGCTTCACAAATAGATCAACTATGGGATATTAAGTTTCAGACTATGGATAGCGTTTTGTTTTAAACAAAATAATGCTTCTCTTCTCTCTGCTGTATCAAAAAATGTGCCCAACTAGATTAACATGAATGTAGCAGCTTGCCCAGCTCCTCTTTGGAGTTTGCACACTTGGTTAAAAAATGAAGAAAGAGCTACTTAACCCTTTGGAGAAGAAAATATTTCAAGGATTAAAAAATATATTCTACACTAGACCAAAACCTATTTTCTCCAGTACACGTCTGCTATTTGGTGAAAAAAGAATAAAATGAAGACATTTTGGTTACAGTATGTATCAATGCATCAAGTTACACTTGTTTTTTTTCAGCAAATATTCTTGATTCACTGCTTATTGTACAGCTTCGATGGCTGTGAAATTTCTTATTTGCACAAAGTCTCAGATTGGACCTACAGTGTGCACAGTAATTACCCAGTTTTATAGGCCTTATTACACTGTGTAATGACTTAACCTTGGAACATGGAGTCAACGCTGGCATCCTCTGTCTTTGAAATGGCTTCTTCAAGATTATAAATCCCCATTCAACCTAGGGGCAAAAGGGGAAGGTGGGAAGGGGGTATTGGAGTGATTCTTTCAGGGCTAATTGAAAGCAAAACCATCTGATTTTTACCTGAAAGAAACTGAAACCAAAATTTAAAAGCTTCAATAACTGCAGGTAGACAAAGATTAACTTTTTTTTTATGCCCAAGCATGTGAAATGTCAGGTCTGCATCTTTTAATCCTACAAAAGCTATTTCACAAAGTCATAATGCCCTCCCCACCCTCAAGTTTGAAGTTAATAAGTCTGAAATAGCAATGACATTTATTTTAGAAGTATTTCAAAACTACAAGGAATCAAAGAAAAGGCATAAGCATCAGAAACATTCATGCTTGCCCTCTGCAGTGTGGACCTAATGGTACATTGCAGCAAACCAGGAAATTTTAGTAAGAACTGAAATAATTTTAAGTATGGTAATTTAGATCACTAGAAATGAATTATCAGCCTCTGTAATTACCATCAACCCATTTTGTTTCGTATCTCAACATAATCAACTTTAATTTTTAGGTTTTTTGTAGACACTCAGTTACCCAATCATATTTCAAATGGTAAAAACATTAATTTTGTGTGTAATCCACTATATTTCTTCCACAATGCCTGGAATAAAAACCTTATGCTGACATTTATGAAATGGCAGGAGGAAAAATGCTGTAACTGTGGGTATTACTTTAGGTAATAACAGCAAGGCTTTTAAATCCTTGCTTGCATAAAGACTGACCTTCTCTGTTGATATAAAAGTAATTTCTATTGAAACTTGGATCCACTCTTCAGTTCATTATTGTTACCTGCATCTTTTCGAGTTATTTTTTCAGTGATGCCTTTATGTTCATATGTCTGATTTTGCTTGGCATCATGCCCCAAGCTATACAAAATTTGGAGGAAGAATCACTGAAGACTAATACAGCCATGTTTTAAATCCCTCGTTTAATATAATATTTTATTTCCCCCATTGACAATATGTTGAATATATGATCTGACACTGTTAAAATCCTGGCACCAAACTTTCAAGTTAAATTCAGATTTTTTTTTAAACTGGGAATGGTAGAAACCTTGAGCCAAAACTGCTCTGGTTTCTATCATCCTTAGGGTGTGCTTCCACTTGAAATCTGAGCTTCCTGCAGATGGTTACACCTCTGACAGTCTTGGGTGAAAGAACACCAGCACACAGAACAAAACAGACATGAAGCAGCTCAGGAAAGAACTCTGAGATCAGTAAGTCCTTCCTGTGACTGATCCCCACCTTGTCAACCAGACCATGGTCCTGAGTGCCCTGTCCAGTCATTTCTTCAGCAAATTCAGCACCTCCCTGAACAGCCTGTACCAATACTTGACAGCTCTTCCCATGAAGAAATTTTTCCTGATGTCATCCTGGACCATCACTGGCACAACTTGAGACAATTTCACCTTGCCCTGTCACTTGCTGCCTGGGAGAACAGGCTGTCCCCCATCTGGCTCCCCTCACCTCAGGGAGTTGTGGAGAGTGATAAGGTCCCCCCTGAGCCTCCTTTTCTCCAGGATAAACATCCCCAGACACTCCTCACAGGATTTACTCTCTAGACACTTCACTGACTTGGCTGCTGTTCTCTGGACTTGAGCTCACAGAAAATACTAAGTCCCTAAGAATCAGTCACAAAAGTGCATAGAAGAGGCAATTTTCCTTGTGCTCTACAGAGTTTTGTCCCATAGGTGCAGCTGAGAGAGAGCAGGGAACTCAGTTTGCAAAGTTGCTGTCTGGATGAAGAACAGGTTTTGAGGTTACCTCAAGATGGTCTTTCAAGACACAAATAGAAATAGAACTTTAAGAGGGCAAATCTTTTGCAGACAGCATAGATGGGTAATTGAGGCATTTTGAAAGCTTTAGATGTAAACATACATTTCAAAAATAAGTAGGCCAAGTAAGTCCATTGGGTTGGAATTCCATTTTTCTGCTTTTTAAACTCAGCTTTCCTAAAGCTGATTTTTACTTCACTTTCAGAGTCCCATCTACATTTATATATTTGCATAGCCATGTCCTACACAGTATGTTGATTGGTACAAAAATTATTAATTGTTCAACAATACAGATCAATTATTCTTAAAAAAAAATGCTGCTGAGTAACAAATACAGTAAGAATATTTTCAGTTCAACAGCCACCTCTCTGGTGTTCTTAAACTGCTTCAGAAACCTACAGCCTACCTCAGTTCTCTATTCTGGACCACAGTGTGAACTCCTCTGGTTGCACAGACACCCAAAATGCAGGTTGAGAGTCAGCTACAGGCGTGCAGATCTGAACACTCAGCACTAACCCCACATATGGATATGTTGCTGCCCTCCGAGGAAGCTGTAAGTGCAGTCAGAACGATACATTACCCTATTCAGATAAGAGTTGGAAACTTTGGAAGGTTAAATAAACAGCAACATTTAGCTGCTGCTCACAGCCCACTTGCTCTTTGATATGAAAAAGAAATCAAGGAGACAGTGCTTTTAACAAAGATTTCTGCAACATTCCTTCTCCAGAGGTGAAAAAGGACAGTGGTTCTGCAAGTTGTTGATGCACCCTGCATTTCAAAATCTGCTCCACTATTTCAATTCCCCACTCTTATTGATGAGCTCTTCAATCACATAAACAAAATTCATTCTTTGAAAGGCAAAACAGGTGCTTGAAATCACTGATGTATGCATAGATGCATATGAAAGGAAAAGATCACTGACTCTTTTTTAAGTCTCAAAACCTCTAACTTGAGCAAGAGTCCTTACTTTTTTAACCTGTGTATATCTAGAAGAGTTTCACAATTATGTGTATATAACAGTATAGACAAACTGAAAATCTCCAAGTCAACAAGTACACAGTAACAACCACACTGCTATACAAAGTGCTTTATTCTTCAGGAATCTGAAGGCTTAGTAGCAGGTTCTCAGCATCTGTTTTGCTATGGAATTAAATTCACTAGTATACACTTTAACATAAAATCAATTTTATGTGACTGAATTCAAGCATTTTTGCTACTTACTGCATTAAATATATACAATCAATTCTTTACTAGAAACTACAAGGGATGGGAAACATTTTGACAGGGCAAATACTACAGATTATGAGGTAAATGCATCAAAAGTAGATGTAAACCACCAGTAGAATGCAGTGCTGCACCAATAATATCAGTAACTATGACAAAAACCAGTGCAGAAATACCGACAGCAAATGCTAAAATGAGATGCAATTCTCCACGTTGTTTGCAAGTGAAATTGGTAGGAACCTTCATTGGTTCAAAAACTGAGTTTCAAAGTTTCAGTTTAGACATGTGCTGCTGCTGCTGCGTAAGACCTGGCATTGTTTGTAGTTTCCACTGTGGAAGTTTGAGTTTTGGAACAAAACTCCACATAAAAGGAGGGAAAAAAATTTGAGAGCAGAGCATCATGGTGGACACTAAATCTTCCAGACACAATCCTAGAGTTTTAGATGACAGAAATGAGTATCAGAAAGCATATGTATATTCTGCTGATGAAGAGGGAGAATTAGAAGTCAGTTCCAGGTTTTTACTCCCAAATCTTCCAATAGCTGAGTCTCTGACATCTTGTTCATCTGCAAAACGGATGGGCATCTCACTGAGATGTGTGTCTATTTAACTACACTTTTAGTTTCCAAGCTGATTGAAATTAATGTTTCCAAGATTCTTTGAGGACTTTAAATTGAACGGATTATTCATGAGATGAATTATTGGTAGTAGTGATTTTGTTGTAAATAACTAAAAAAAAATCCATGTAGAGGAAACTGCAGCAAATATTTCAATGAATCAGAGAATGGATGAAGTTAGAAGAGCTTTGGAGAATGTCTAGTCCCGGTGCTCAAAGCAGGGTCAGCTAGAGCAGTTTGCTCAGCTGACCAGTTCATGTCAATCATGTCCAGTTGGGTTTGGATATCTCCAAGGACGAAAATTCCATAATCTCTCTGGACAGACCTTGCCCCTGTCTGACTGCCCTCACAGTAGATAAACTTTTTCTTATGTTTATGTGCATTTTCTTGTACTACTGTTTGTGCTATTTCTTGTCTTTCCCCTGGATGCCACTGGGAAAAGTCTGGCTTAATCTACGTCACTTCCCCATTCACCCACTGATGAAGCTCCCCCGAAAGTTCTGTTTTAATGGTAGAATGATTCCATTTCTTTATTATCTTAGACATCTTTTTCTGGACTTACTGTGGTATGCCTGTGGTTTTTTTCCACTAGGGAGCTCCAGATAGAACTCCAGGTGCTTTAGCCTGAGGCTGTCTAACCCTTCAGGACAACACTTGAAAAATAAAGCTGAAATGTACAACTAATTCCACTGAGTGAGAAAGGGAGAGATAATGAGACCAGCTCTGAGAAGAACTTTTCTTTAGAGCTCTGCAATGCTCATTTTCCACTGGTGTATATGTATAAGAACTGGCATGGAGGATCAGAAAATTCTGGTTCTAATCCTGAATCTCTTATTTTATTTTATATGATCTTTTTCCATTAGTCAAAATCTGATTCCTTTTTTAGAGGAAGTCTGCTCATAACAAAGGCATCAGCCAATGGCTGAATTCCTTTATAAACCACTTTATTTTTGACTTTACAGCCAAACCATTAAATAAGTCATATAAATTCTCAACCAGGGAACAAACTGTCATCCTTCAGAAAGTTCATCTGTTTGGCTAACTGCATGGAAAATAAAAGCTTTGTCATTTCTTGGTATTTTTTCTTTCCCTCCATTAGTATTCAGGTTGGTAACCCCTAACAAGAGCATTTCTAATTTGAGTGCAATTTTCACTGATTGCAAAGAAATTATATCCCAGAACGTCTTAATGATAACCACTTTATAAAAATCTTAGATTGACAGCACACATCTTATTGCTGGGGAACATGAGTCTTTGTCCTTTGTAGCGTTCACGAAATATGCAGGTCTGTTTTTCCTGCAGCTTAAGTCACACAATTAGGTTTGACACTAAAACCCAGCAAAGCCCCCTATGATCAAAACAGTACTAGGTTACATCTGGGTGGAACACCTGACTGTGGTGGGTTGGCCTGGGCTGGATGCCAGGAGCTGCTCTGTCACTCGCCTGCTCAGCTGTCAGGGGATAGAAAACACAGGGAAAGGCTCCTGGGTCCAGATGAGTCAGGAAGAGATCGCTCACCAATTACCATCACAGGCGAAATAGACTCGACTTAGGGAAATGAGTTGAATATATTACCAATCAATTCGGAGCAAGATAATGAGAAATTAAAGTGAAGCTTGAAGCACGTTCCCCCAGCCCCTCCCTTCTACCTAGGTTCAGCTTCACTCTCAATTTCTTTACTTTCCCCCGCCCGCAACAGGGTAGGCAGATGGGGAGGAGGTTGTGGTCGGTTCATTACACAGGAAAGACTCCTCACACTCTTCCTCTTCTCCCATGGGGTCTCTCCCATGGGAGACAGTCCTCCACAAACTTCTCCTACTCATCATGACTCGTTTCCATGGGCTGCAGTCCTTCATGAACTGCTTCAGCACAGGGTGCAGTCCCTCAGGAGCAGGCTGCTCCACTGTGGGTGCCCATGAGTTACAAGTGCTGCCGTCAAACCTGCTCCAGCATGGGCTGCTCTACACGGGCCACAGCTCCTGCCAGGAGGGTTTCCCATGGGGTCACAGCCTCCTTCAGGCACCCACCTGCTCTGGTGTGGGCTCCTCCAGGGGCTGCAGGTGGATCTCTGCTCCCCCCAGACCTCCCTGGGCTGTGGGGGCACAGCTGCCTCCCCATGGGCTGCACCAGGGGCTGCAGGGGAATCTCTGCTCTGGCAGCTGGAGCAGCTCCTGCCCCTCCTCCTTCACCGACCTGGCGTCTGCAGAGCTGATCTGCTCACATATTCTCACTCCTCTCTCCTTTCTGTGGGTGTGCAGCAGTTTTCATCCCAGAGGCACTGCCACTGTCTCTGCTGGGCTCAGCCTTGGCCAGTGGTGAATCCATCTTGGATCTGTCCAGCATTAGCTCTGTTGGATGTGGGAGAAGCTTCTGCCAGCTTCTCACAGAAGCCAGCCCTGTCATCCCCTGCTACGAAACCCTTGTCACACAAAACCAATACACTGACTAAAGACATTGTGAATTGAGGAAATGGGCTCTCTGCCAGCTCTACCATGGCAGCATAGAGGAAGAAAATACTCATACTGGTTGTTGTAATGATTAATGTACCGTCCCTTTTCTCAAGCCAGGAGATGAGGTTTGAATCACAGACAGCTGGTATGAAACAAAATTGTTTTCAAATAATTCCATTCTACACAGTGGTATTGACCTTTGTTGATGGTGTCAGGGTATGATGAGTGGCTTGGGACATTGCTTATTCCTTACACCCTCAGCTGCACTGAATACTTCTTGGCCACTGATAACACTTTGTGCCCTTGAATATAGTAAGTCTGTAATTTTGTGAGAACAAAAGCTCTCTTAGTAACAGTTTTGCAATACTGACTCAACAGAAGTTAAGCTCTGAAATGCGTCAATAACACCTGATTAAAGCTGAGACCAGCCTAGAAGAAGAAAACATGTTTTTCCATGCAGTGGAACTAAAAAAGCCTAACTTCTAAGAAGTTATTTTACCTTATTTCATTTTAACACTAGCTTCCTTCTTCCTGATATCCTCTATTATACTTCACTGGCCAAGAGACTCAAAGGCTATGGCTGGGCTGGAGATAAACTTACATCAGTGGATGCCTTCTACATAAGTTGGCTTGAATGGCCAGCACACATTTGCTGACAGTCTAACAGGCTTTTGCTGAAAGGTACCCCTTGTCAAATAAATTCTGCACAATCTTCCTTTCACATCACCAGAAACACTAATTAGGACCTCTGGACCACTAGTGGACCTCTATTCTATTCATTTGACAATTTTCAGAAAAAAAAAGTTATTTGTATTAGTTTTGGGAACTTTATCTACTTTTATGGATGATTTATACTGGACAATAGTATAATAAAATATTTGAAGGAATGGTCCTATGGATTGTGAGATCAGTTAACCTCACTTCGTTAGTAAACCAATAGAAGTTTCATGTTCCAAATATGCAATAATTATTTTTAAGTTTATTTTTTCTGGTAAGTCTTTAACAGTGTTTCTGTTCATTCTGATAATGCAGTTCTCTTTTTATGGGTCACCACCTGAGAAAAAAGGGCACTGGCTTTTAAAAAATATGTGGACTACAAATTATTGTCTCTCTTGGATAAGAATGGACTTGTTTGGTCATTTGCCTAGAAACCAGGAGGTATAAGTTAAATTATCATCGCATTCTAGGAAAATCAGTCCCAAATATCATTGCCAGTTGTTATGGTACGCAGTAATCTAGGCTAGAATTGTCTAGTCCTCTTTTTTCCATTCTGGCTGAGAATGCAAGAGTTAAAGTGACAGAAAAAAAGTATAACCAGGCAGACTCTAACTATAGGTTCATCTTTAAGGTACTTGGATGGGAAGGAATGTGGTTTGCTTGATCCTTGCTCAAATAATCTCTTTATTTTAGTGTCAGCTTAATGTAAAATGTACAAAGAGATCTAGGGAAGGAAACACAATACTTTAGAATAGTAAAGCAAAAGAATGTGCAAGATAATCTGGATCTGAATACAGATGTGAAAAATTACTTGCTGCTTAATTGGTTGAGACTGCTGCAGAAGTTAAGGAAGAATATGAAAAACAAAGAGGTTTGCATGACTGATTAGGAACTGTCTTTGAGCCTTGTCTAGCTTGCTCTGCTGGCGACAAATTCACAAAGAAATGTCAAAGAGATAGACCAGTAGTTTTGTTTGGACGAAATTCAGAAGGAAAGTTTTAGATTCTTGGGCAATCACGACAGAGAAGAGAGATGGAGTTGTCTATTATTCTGATGAATGCAGAATAAGATGTGGAGGGAGAATGAAAGAGGATCAAGAAAAACCCTGAAGAGAAAGAAGGGAGAGGACATGTAGTATAATTGTGGAAGACAAAGGTAAAAGGATAAATCTCCTTTTGTGTATGTCTGTACATGAGAGCATGCAGAAGGGAGGGAAGGCTGAGAAAGAAAAGACTGTGGTAGGGGAAAAGGGACCAAATTAGTTACTTTTGCAATTTTTTTTAGAGAGAAATCAAATACTTGGCAATTAATTGATATTTTACAAGCTGCATGTTAAACACTGAAAGTTTGTATACAAGGGTTTGCGGTGTTGCCATCCTGAAATTAGCCAGCTATTTCTGTTTGTTAAATTAGACCTGCAGAAGCATGTATTGTTTAAGTTTCTTTTCAAAAGAAATGTCCTAAAAATATGTTCTAAACTTGTTCTTGAAGAGCAATCAATATTGTTTGTCTGAACACAGGTAAGAAAGCCAAAAAAGCTAGGTGACCTTAACTCTAGACTTACAACAGCTGTTTAATGTGAAATGTGGAAAGCCAAGTACATGTTGTTTAGAACTCCATGAAATCCTGTGAACATTTGCAGCTTAAATGTTAGAGTAAACAATCCTGCAAGGTTAAGAAGCGTGACATCCATATATTCTCCTGCATGTGTTGAATTACACTAAGTTAGATATGACAGGTAAATCTTATTGCCAAGACTGAAAAGATCAGCTAAGTACAAGAAGTACTTCTTACTGAGAGCCCTGCTAATGAAGGATTAAAAAAGCAGAGGTAACTGTGTGGGACATGCACACAGGAATCATTTAATTCAGGAAATGCTGAACACAGAAAAAGACTGCGTCTGTATGGAAGCAGATTGTAAAAGACGCACTAAAAATCGAAAACAAAAGCAGCAGAAAGACCCAGCAGTGTCACCTAAATTTCATGGGACCTATTAAGGTTTTGCAGAACAGCACAAACCCACAGAACTAAAGAATAATTAATGCTGGATGATCTCTAATCCATCCTTCGCTGAAGGCACTTAGTCACGAGACCAGAACATGTTGCTCTGGGTTTATCCATTCACAGCATGAAAATCTCAAAGGATGGGTGCTGCACAACATCTCCAAGGCAGCATGTTCCACTGCCTGACGGTCCCTAGGGTGAACAAGCAGTACGTGATACTCAGTGAGAGCCTCTCTTACTTCAACACATGCCTGCTGTCCTCCTACCCTGCCCTCATCCTCCCAGAGACTTCCCTGCAGGTACTGGAATACTGCCATAAAAATGGAGGCCTGTATTTATTCTTTCTGTTTATAGTTCTACCGTCCCATTGTCACTGTCTGGTTGCAATCCAAACCCTTTACTTTCTTGGAGCACTTTTCTGAATTTCAGGCTGCCTTTCTGATGCAGTAATTGAGTATTAATTCTATGATGTCCGTTGCCCTTTCTCCATCTTGGAAGCCAATGAAAAGTGTGAAATGAAAAGGACAGTTCCTTCAGTCACATTCGGCTAAGTGTGAACAATCCAAGGAAAAAAGAAAAAAGCACTTAACCTACATGAAAAAGGCTATGCGAGCACCAATCTAATATGAATGTCTGTATTTCTATAAAAGGAAACAAAATTGAAATAGATCATGAAAATTAATTCTAATGAGCTACTGCTGTTTCTTCAAAACAATCTTAACTTGAAACGATAGTTTTGTTTAATTTTTCTGGAATAAGTTTTATTAAATAAAAAAAAATTCATCAGCTTCCATAGAACTGTCAGCTAGGACAGCAAATAGATCTAAAACCTCACCAAAATACTAAAACCAGTTATGTGTGCAACGATTACCAAGTCATATATTGACACTGAATTATTTGCCTTGTTACCCTGTGTATTCTGACTTTCCTCTGTTCATATTGTCTGTGTATGGACGCAGTTAGAAATCCACTTTGTTGCAAATAAACTAGGTGGTCTCAGTAGGGAGGATAAACAGTAGCAGGGGTTCAGCAAAGACTGTGAGCCAGCCTGTGGGCTCTCACACGCTAGGACAAATGGCTGATAATGAAACAGCCTTTGAATCTGGGATTTTATTATAGGCTCAGAAAAAGATTACACATTTTGACTGGTGTAATATTATCAGCCTTTCCTAGCCAGTTTGGGACGAACATTCCAAAAACTGCACAAGAATGAGCAGCAAAAAAGCCACAACAACCCACTGCTAAAACAAAACCTATTCAAATTTTGTGCACAGAAGACATGCTTCAAGAACATTTTGTTCTTGGGGAAAAAGTAATTCTGAAATCTGCAAGACTAGAAAGCTTGGCCTGATGCAGCTGCCTGTTGTTACAGATGAAAAAGATGAGCACAGGTGGCAATGTGTTTTTCTCTGTCATTTTCATGAGAGCTGCACGTTCCCAGCTCTAGTGCATTCCTCTTAATGCCACTGGCTCTGGTTAGAGGTGCCACACGGACTCCTGGCCTTTTAGAAAAAGGCTGCTTGCCTGTTCAATAACACCACTGACAACAACTGTTCATGTCTGCAGCTATTGAAATGAATGCAGTTATTTCAGCAACAAATTACCAGTTCATTGCTCTTAGCCCCTAAGGCTGGAGATACCTCCCCAAGGCCCTGGGAGCACATCCATAATTCTCTTCATGGTGGCCAGAGGCTGATGTTACTTCCTCAAGGATGGATACAATTAAGGATGACGTGTAGAGAAAAGACATCACCTTGCCCTTAGTCAGCAACAGAAAATACAGTAAGGTTTTGAAATTCTCATATGCTTTCCCACTTTTTTCTTTTTTCCCTTTTTTGTTTTTGGTAGTGCAAGGCATAAGCCTTGCAAGTTCCACTGCCCTCTTCATCACAAAACATGAATACACAAGTACCTTGAGAATACTTGGGAAAAACTAGAGTTCCACTCTGACTCAGAATGTATTCTAGAGCATGGGAAAAGGAAGATCTTTATTTTAAATAAAACCATGCTATTTATATGCAATAACTCTGGAAACAGGCTTAGAAAGTTTCTAATATTATAATGCAGCAGAGCCCCAGTAGTACCTTCAGTGACTACACTGATTTGAAGATAAAAATATTAATCTCCCTATTTTTGTGTATAAACAACTGAAATGAAAACCTGACTTAGAGTGTCCCCTTCATCACAGTAAATAGGCCAATAAGATCTCTTGGGATTCCTCTCTTGAATCTCTACCTTCCTTGTTTTTGAATGTCAGTAGCTATGTTCTTATTCTTTCCATTCTCTGGTTGCATTTTCCTGTGCTGTATTTTCTTAAAAGGCACTTACTACATCAGTTGGTCTAATTTTTCAGATGCTTCCTTTTATTCAGATAAAAAAGGAACTTTTTTAGAAATAAGTGGAGAAATTGTACATCTTTTAGCAAACAGCTGATTTCAACTCCACTGAGTTAATTCCAATACAAAAAATTTAAAAAGTCAATACAGCTTACAATTTTTCCTGCCAAATTTCACAAAAGCTTCACAACTTCTCTCATACCTCATCAACTGTACAGAAATTACCATTATTTCCATCTTGTGTGATGGCACATTGAGTGAAATACATTGAATACAGCTGAAAATAAAACTTGGAAGGTTATTTCACTATCAGAGCTTTTATGACTATATGTATTTTTTAATTTTAATACTGTATGTATTTCTTCCTGTTAAAAAAAAAGAAAGATGAAGTAAAAACATAACCTTTCCTTGAAAAACATTTTTACCACCTTTTGCAGTCTGTTTTTAGGATGATGTACAGTTAGACTTTTAAGGATTAGAATGAACTAATTCAAACTGTTTTTGCACAGCATACTATTCTTAAATAAGCTGCTAACAAAAATAATTCGTGCAACATTGCAGTTTTACACTTTATTTTTCAAACTTCAGGTTGAGATGCATTCCTGTAGCTAACACCTGACAAACTGAGAAGGATCAAGTAGAAAATCACAAACTAAGAAGGAGTTTGGAAGAACTTGTAGAAGAAACAACTGTTGATGAAAGTATTCTTGGAAGCCAACAATGATGATACTGAGTGTTTCACAAAAACCTCTATAATAGAAATAAACTTGAATATCACAAAACTCAGATGATAAATTTAAGCCTTCACTGCCTGTTCCAGCATGATGAAGTATTAAGTTGTCCCTTAAATGTTTTTCATGCCGTGGAAAGAAGTGAAAGAAAAAGTTTATGTTGACCTAAATATATTTGATGGAAAGCACAATAACAATGATCTTGACACAGGATAGCACAAAAGAGTAGAGCCACAGGTTAGGGATGGGGTTTGCAGGCAGCTGCAGTGGGGCTGAACAGCCCCCAAGGGTGAGGACAAGGGGCTTTAATGCTCTTCAAAGAAATAAAGGGCCTGAGTGCACTGACTGAAGGAGACAGGGGAGAAGCAGGAAAAGAAGCTTAGTTTAAGCAGATTCTCTGCAGGAGCTTGTTTTCAGCAGCTGGATTTTTCTGTAAGGGCAAGGAGTCTTTATATTTGAACCAATACTGTGTGCATAAAATATAAAATTCCAGGCGTCATTTTTGCAGCTAAAGAGGAGGCATTGCTGAATTCAAGCCTTCAACAGTTTTATGCGTTGCTGTATCCACATGCCCTAGATAAAAGTAAAGCACTATTTACTTAAACCGTAAGCTGACTACTGACCACACGCAGAGTTCTGTTAATGATTTACACATCCAGGAAGTCCTCAGATATATGCACATCAGCATTGTAAAGCAAAACTTGCAATAAATTCTGCAGCCATGAGGTAATAAAGAAAATATTTTCTTTCACTCTGTGAGTCTACACTGCTCAGTCACAAAATATGTTTTGCCTGGTCTCACCAATCCAAGCTGCTTTATAGGAAATCAAGCAGCCCTGCTCCATCACAGGATAATGTGCATCAAAGAGGTGAGAATGAGAAGAAACCACCAACCTGTCTTGGTTATCCCAATGCCATATTGGCTAAAGCAAACCACGTAGACAAACACAATTCTGAAAGCAAAACAGCAGATCAAATTAAGGAAGCTGTGCGGGAAAGCAGCAAGAAAACACATTTAGAAGGGAGATGTAGATTAAAAAAAGTATACTTGACACTAAGAAGTGAGGTCGATTGTAGCCTAAAAAAATGACATGAGCAGCATGGAATTCTGTGCTATAGATACA
The DNA here is from genome assembly GCF_052056855.1 of Sturnus vulgaris. Classification (NCBI taxonomy): domain Eukaryota; kingdom Metazoa; phylum Chordata; class Aves; order Passeriformes; family Sturnidae; genus Sturnus; species Sturnus vulgaris. The sequence goes on along the minus strand of NC_142283.1, from coordinate 70,923,030 downwards.
AACTTCATCCCTTTGCACAGAAAAGAAGACTGCTGCCTAAGGCACAGAGCTGAAAAACGTTCTGTCTAAAAAATTACATGTAGAGGTAACAATTGTTGTGGTTTTTAAATTTTCAAAATATTTGCTTTAGGTTTTGTGCAACCAATATGGGATTAGATCACAAATGCACTGATCCATTCAGCTTAATCTATTTTTTCTCAAAAAAATCACTGAAGTTTATGCAGAGGAATACTCTGTTAGTGCAAGAGCTCTTTCAGCTCTGAATCTAGATGTCTGCCAAACAGGTGACCATGAAACTACATAAAACACCTATGAACAAACAAAGTTGACATTTCATAACGTATTTCATTTTTATTACCAGGACATATGAAATTTCAAGCATTATTTTTTCCTGTAGAGAGCCAGCATACAGAAGATAGGAACAAAAACCACAGTCAAGCTGCTGAAAGAAAAGAGGTTGCTTTTAAATAAAGGTGATATCATAGGAGAGAAAGCACTCAAGTCACTGGATGCCTCACCTTCCTAAAATCCTTGGAAATACCAGGATCCTGTTAACCATGGTTTTTAAACAGGACTATGAATAAGGGATGAATTAGGACTCATCCAGTATATGTGCACTGATATGTACATGCATATGATATGTATGATTCTAGACATTCCAGGTCATTAGTTAAAATGTTACCCTCTTCTATTCTGCTTGAATATGCTGACACTCTTATTAATGAGACTACCAGGAAAAATATGGATCTTATGTAAAATGCTTATTATTAAGATTGCTGTGATGCAAGATCAGGATATCTGATCTTAGATGAAGATATATTTATCTATATACATACATAGAGAGATAGGTTACTGAGCTTCAAGTAGAATAACAACTACTTCCTAGAACACCTACTTCATCATATATAGTGATGAAACACAGAACTTTCGTTGCTGAAAAACATATCTTACACAGTCCTGAAGAAGCAGATATATTTATTACGTTTGTTTCCCTTGTCCAAAAATTTTATCGACTTTAGATCCCGAATATTGATTTTATTCCAGGTTGTACATGTGGGAGGAAAAGCTGCAGCAAAGGCAGGGAACAGAGGCTCAGCAGGTGGGTACAGGCACAGATTAAGTCCCTCCTGCAGCTCCTGCTGTTAATGCTGTCCAGAGGGAAGGAGGTCTCCAGCTTGTGAAGCAGCTGGGGCTGCTAAAGAAAGAGCTGGAGGAGACTGGTACCTGAGGGGGAGATCTGTGCTCTGCTATTGTTACACCTTTACATAGGGTTGGACTTGATGATGCTGGAGGTCTTTCCCAAGCTCAGGGATTCTGTGATTCTATGATACAGGCACCAGTGTTTGATCTGCAAGTCTCAAGGACTGATAAGAAATTACTTTAAGTCAGGAGCACTCCTAAATAATGAGCATATTTTGTAACTGGGAAAAGAGGAGCTATACTGTTGGTATGGACTAGCCATGTTTTCAGCATGCTAAAATAGAGCCAGTCTTTCTAGACATTCCAGGTCATTATTCAAAAAGTCATACTCTTCTATTCTGCTTGATTATACTGATACCTAATAATGAGACTACCAGGAAAAATATGGATCTTATCTAAACTACTTATAATTGATTGCTGTGATGCAAGATCAGTATATCTGATCTTAGATGAATATTTGAAGGAGAAAAAATTTAACTTTGATAAGGTTTGGCTTAAATACATATCTTTAAAGTGTCTTAAAAGTTTGTATAAATTTTTTTGAGAGAGAGCAACAGCTATTTATTAACAGTATATTTTAACAATGAATAACATTTATTTCCTGATTCTGCATTAAAGCCAAAAAATTCCCCTTCTTATCCACTCTCATTACAATTAAGCTAGATATTACAACCCAATGTGATAAAAGAAGCACTGGATTTTTAGTACTCTTACACAAGAAGAGTGGGTGCACCAACTGGAGCTCAGAGACACTCTGCAAGAAGCTCAAGTAGCCTGTAAGACTATGTATGTAACCTGCAAAAGTGTCTGCAGCAACTATTGCTGTCAAAATCAGCACTACTGACAATGAAAAATGGCAACCCTAAATGGAATAGGAAAAAATTACTGGGAATATATACAGTGAACACATATATTAAATTTCTTCAGAAGTGCTATTAATTACAGATTAACTCCTTCCATGACATTGCCAGAATCCACTCTTAGTGGTGAACATGAAATTCAGTACTAAAATTTTCCATGAATCCAGAAAAAGATCTCCAGCTTTGAATCATATAATAAAATTAATTCCAAACCAAACGACATTGGTGCCTTCGTTTTTTTCCCCTGTATAGTACAAAACCTTCATTTGATTTATTCTGTTTTAGTTCAATCTTTCAGTGTCTGTGAATGAAAGCCTATAATTTTTCCATTGAAAAGATACAGAAATGACACTGATGGTTGGCAACCACAGGCAATTAAGACAGCTAAACTTTCTTATTATCATGTAAAGAATCAGCAATAATGAACTTTGTTTTTAATCCCTTAACACTATTATGTTGCAAAAAAACCCCATATGCATCCTTTTTTTGTAAATTACCCTTTCTCTAATCATTATCTTATTTCTAACCATGGCCAGTAATAAAAATATGGCAAGCAGTCATCTAAGTTACATATTGAGTTATTTTATCTTCTATATCAATGCCATGGACACAGTAATGTCTTTTGTTCTGCACTCATATTCATATCCATATTGTCCATATTCAGTATACACAGACAAATCTCACTGAATTTAGCATTAGCAGAAGATCTGACACATCTGACATCTGACTTCTACATGGTAGTTTTCTGCTTCATTGGGCAAAATATAAAAACCACACAAAAGTCAAATTAACAGTTTTCAATGAAACAGAATGCTTGAAAACCACACACAATTAAAGAAAACCAAAATTACAGTTTGATAGAAGATCAAGGATATCCCCCTGATCTCACTGCCACTTATGCCAACATTGATTGGAATGATTCTAGCATAATAAGTAGCAATACATCTTCAAAGAGGTGCAAAAATGTGATGCAAGATAATGCCTCACAAATTATGAAAGAAACCATGTGAAAACTGCACACATAATAACACATTCAATATCATCCTTGAAAACAAAACCCTTAAGTATTTGCTAATTAGAATGGCATTCAAGCAAGATTTTAAGCTAACAAAGTTCTTTTCAAGTCATCAACCTCTTTCTCATGCTGAAGAATGGTAACTCACAAGAGTTAACTACAGAGCAATTATTTGTGTAATGGTTTACCAAGGGAAAAACAGCTTCAATACTTTTCTTTCAAGATTGGCCACACTTTGAATAATTGCCATAGCTGTCTTGCATTTACTTGACAAATAAACAGAACAATTCATGCCAGTTCAAATTATCAGTATTTGGTTTCTACACATTGATTTAATGTTAGGGTTCCTATTTCTTTATTTGTGTTTACAGATATTTTACATCACAGCACCTGTGGTCTAAGATCAAATTGCACCTTCAATTCCATTTTTCTCTAATGGTATGGCTGTCTTCTACCGAAGTCCTGTGGGTCTGTAAACACACTATAGCCATATAGTTGCCACTGGTGACAACTGGCAGCACACTGTCCTGACTTTCCAAGTCTGCAGTACTGAGGCTTCTCAGGCTCACTTTGAAATTTTCTTGGTCTACCTGCACATGTTGCACGGCTTGTTTAGGTAAAAAAATAATTTTTTGAATTAATTTAAGTTTTTGCTTCTCTTTTTCTGTATAACTATAATTTTACATAGAATAATAACACGTATGATGAAGTATTTAATAATGGCAAAATGACCCAATCTAGAAAAATACAAGCCTGGTCTGATCCGTGAATAAGGACAGAGTATAAGAACAGAGGGTGCAAAGCAAAGTCAGGCATGAAAAGGAATTATAAGAAATGGGAGGCAAGCTGACCCAATCCAAGGTCTGTAAACTACTTACAACAGCCTGTTAATGAATCCTCATAATGAGCTGAGCAAAATGAAAGTAACAAAGAACAATATCCGAAATACATAAAACCCAAAAGTAAACTTTCAACCATCAGACCAATGAGTAAATAGCAAGGTGCAGAAGATTAGCAAACATAGAAAAATGGCTCAAAGTTTACCCTAGGGAAGGGAATGAAGAAAGCAATAACCTATTCCTCCTAGTGGAAAGCAGCAAGTGACCACAGCATCAATATTCACTGCTCTGAAAGATGTGAAGTACTGATTTGTCTGCTGCACTGCTCCCCTTTCACGTCTGCTTGAGGCAGACCTGATCATGCCATCATACTGAACACAGGAACAGAAAGCCCATGGCAAACACAGTGACATCATGTAACTGAGTATTTCACTTACAGGACAGAGATACACAGGTGATCACAAAGAACTTCTGGTTCTTGGGCTTTATTTACCTCCCTTTGAAGCATGGTATATATTGCATGTATATAGAATTGCTGTATGTAGTACATGCATGGAAAGAGGTGAGGGATATCTGTAAGACTTTTATATGGAGCTCAGCATACAGATTCAGTTCTAAACCTATTCAATGTAGTACTTTCTTGTGTGCACATTCTTTTGCTGGAATTGCTTATACAGTCAATTATCTATTTCAGCATTCATTTCTAATAGTCTTCATAATGTGTAAGCCACCTTTCAGAAACAAGGCATTTGCTGGTCTGGACTACTGACTAATGCATAGTCTAGCATGATGTTGCTACAGCAACTAAAAAGATGAAATTACATGTCATATATCATTTACACATTACTTAGAACATACAGCTTTCTAAAAGCCATTAACCAGACAGAGGTGTTGTGATGGAGAAGACAAAGATATTTTAAAGCATTCTAAAATACTTTCCATTGTTCTGAAGGACTAGGGAAGTAAATCTAAGTAACAAACAGCACAAATAAGAGTGAGGATTTAAAATAAGAGAGTCTTCATGTTTAATACGGTACCAGCATTTCTCAGGGTCCAGTTGCCAGAAGAACATGATCTAAATAATGGACAAACATCAGACTTTCTACTTCAGATTTCTAAGTGTGTGTTTGTGGACCACATCACAGTATGAAGATATTTTTGCAGACAATGTGTTGCCCATATGAAAACAGCTACTCTCTGAATGAAAGCTTGAGAGAATTTAAAAATGGGGGCTTGGTCTTCCTCCAGTGGACTTTCTTAGCAAACACATGAGCGTTCATTAAAGTAGTCTTGGTCCTCCAAGACAAGCTAATTACCTCTCATCCTCCCTGCAGAGACACAAACTAATATGAAAATGAAACCAGTATGTGTTTGTGTGGTATTAGTGGTGGTGATGGATAAATTTAGCAGACAAATTGGGACAATTCAAATTGGCAAATTTCATGATTTAGTGAAGCTATTTATGCATTGAGTTTGAAAGTGATCTCGAAAACATGCAGTTTGCAATGTCACTTCAAATAGAAAGTACCCATGATTGGGTTAAAATGTTAGATTCACCAAGTGGGTGCACATTTTGGATAAAAAAGTGAACAAAACATCTGGGAATGAGTCTGGGGATATTTTCCAGACCACAGCAGGAAGATTAATGACCTAAGTCTGTCAGGCTAAAATGGAAGCCTACTGAGGGATTTGGATAAGGTTTTGATTTAAGAAAAAAGGAGAAGAAAGAAAAGCAGTAAAACAATCTATAGAGTGGATAGGCCTGCTGCTCATTGTCAAAAAGGGCGTAATTCTTTGCTTATGTATAAACACTAGACAGTTTCATAATTATGTAAAAAGAGAACATTTTGTACTGCCAACAAGAGAAGAAATTCTGTAAGCAATGGAGGATGCCCAGTCTTTTTCTGCATCTGAATTACCAGAGGGTTTCTGGCAGTCATATTTAGAAGAGAGGCAAGTTTCTGCACGTTCAACACACTCCCTGAGAGCACCAAGCAGCAAAAGCTCTTGAGTGCCCAATGCTAACTATACTTTCCACAGCATCCTCGGCACAATGGAGAGAGAACGTGCTACAATACGTCATTTCAGGGCCAAAAGACAACATGAATCCAGCTGGACTATAGCACCTGCCTTATTTTATTTAAGACATCTGTGCAGATAGGTTCAAGTTTGGAAAATGCCACCTGCTATGTGGGCATCAGTGCCTACAGTCCATAAATGGACTGGGTAAAAGTGCAAAACTAAAGTAAAGACACTATGAGTGTAACAAATGTCAGTACAGGGACAACCGGAAGAGGAGTGGAGAGAAAGAGCTCCAATTAAACGTCCTTGAGCCTATAACTGTGCATGAATTCATCACCGTAATGTGATGGAGAAGAAAACAAGAAGGTCTGTAAATACCTCCCCAGCAGGCAGAGGCAAAGCTTCTATTCACTCAGCTCCTGGTATCCTTTTACTGTGTTTCAAATAAATCTCCCACAGACATCAACTCATCTAGGTTTATAATTCAAAAACAGTGAGGTACAATTACCAGCTAAATCCATCCAGCTGGGACACTCCTTCCTCCTTCTGGCAAGGCATATTAATACTACTGAGCTTATTGGCTTCTACCCATCCTTTGCCTTGCATGCAAAGAAGTCCCCTCACCTCTGGAATGATCAGTCTGAGAAATTTCAGCCAACCACGAAAAAAAGCAGAGCTACAGGGAGTCTGTTTCATTATCACCTAATGTAAAGGACAAAGATTAAAGACAGAGAGAGATAGATTATAGCTCTGGAAGGAAGGCACCCTTAAGGATGCACAAAGGACACCCTCCTGAGTCAGTGGTTCCTGAGCACCTGATCAGTGCTAGCACCCTGCCTAGTCATGCTCTTACAGTGAAATCTCCACTGCAAGGCTTCCTGAATGTGTTTTGAGTCACTATGGAAAAACACGTGTGCTAGCAAGCAGACACATGCAAGGCTCTCAGAGATGCTCTGGCCAAGTGGAGGAGGCTGATTAGAACAACAAGGACTGGCAGCTTTGCCCCATGCTTTCTCCAAAGAGTTATTTCAGATGGAGGCCAGGGACTCTGCCATATCATGCCATATTTTCTTGTAAGGCATTCCACGCTGCAAGCATGAACTCTTCACTCAAACACTACTATTTGACACTGCCAGGGAAAGAGAGTCCTGGCTTTGAGTCAGTGCATCACAGGCTGCATTAAAGGCAGGCCAGCAAGGTCCTATAGGAAGACGGGGAAGCACCAATTGTTTATGCCAGAAACAGCAGAGGAAGATGCAGGACAGTAGAACTGGATTACATAGCATAAGGACTGAAAAGGGGAAATATGGATGTCATTGTTGTGTCTCTAATGACTTGCCAGCTATTATAGAAGCTGCTCATTTGGTCTTGACAGAAAAAAAGAAACACTAATAGGAAAAGTCTGAGCAGCAATAAAAAAAGCGGAAAAAAGAAAATGATAAAAAAGCCCATAAAACGCCATGCTGCCACAAGCTATTGGAGTAAAATCTCATTCAGATGCAGCTAAATGTCCTATGTGCCCCATTAGACTGCATTTTGGGCAGAGAATTTTCTCTCATACAGAAATGAAGGCTATCTAAGCATTATTGTCAGATCTAAGGAAGCCTTCTTGCTTATCATAAAAAGACTGAAATCAAACCAACGAGAAAGCCTTTTTTAAAAAATGAGATGGGTGATCTTGGTTGGTTGCTCAAGAACTAGACATCCACTCTTATACCCCTCTTCAACGAGACAGGAGGCAAAATTAAAAAACTGGTAAGTTGACAAAAAAGATGGTAATCACCCATCAATTACCATCTCAGGCAAAATAGATTAAATATGGGTAATTGAATTTAATTTATTGCCAATTTAATATATTTGGATGATGAGAAGAAACAAAGACAAAATTCAAATAATACCTTTCTCCTCATATCTTTTTTTTCCCAGCCTCAACTTCAATCCTTCATTTGTGGAGTCCTTTACTCCCCACCACTACTTTGGACCAGGGGGAATTGGGGAATGGGGAGTTGTGATCGATTCACAGTAGCTCGTCTTTCCTTCCTGTGCTTTTCCCCTGTACTGTTCCCTGGCTCCAACACAGGTCCTTCCCTAGGGCTGCAGATCCCAAGGAGTGCTCCACAGGGTTCCTTCAGGAAAAGAAACCTGTGCCAGTGCAGGTCTGTGCCCTGGCTGCTGTGGGTATCTGCCCCAACACGGTCTCTCCCACGGGATGCAAAAGAGCACCTGCTCTGATGCCCAGAGCACCTCCTCCCTTCTTCACACGTGCTGGTGCTCACACTGCTGTTTGCTCACGGATTTTTCCATTACTCCCCACGCTGCCTCGCAGAGTTTTGCCCTCTCTTGGATGTGCCTTCACCGGTGCCACCTTGGCTGACGGGCTCAGTGGTGTCCTACAGTGGGTCTGCTGTGGATCCAGCTGTGCTTGGCACAGGGCAGTGCCCCACTTTGTCTCACAGACTCCACCCCTGATGCTGACACTGTGACACCTACATCCAGGATGTCCTCTGGCTTTTGGGATGTGAAGGTGGTAAAGTCTGTTCTGGCTGTCTAGTTCTATCTCTTTTCTGTCTGTAGCTATGAAAATATGGGTAGGAGGAGGAAGAGGAAAAAAGTTTGCAAGGGGTGAAAAGATCAGATTTAGAATCTCAAGACCAGATAAAAGACAAGGCAAGAACAGTCACGGTGCTGCAAAACTTAAGCGCCATCTTTTCCTCATAGTCTCATGTTTTGTAAACAAAGTTAGGCTTGGTAAAAGTTTAGATGTGGGCTAGGAGACAAAAACAGCCAGAGCCATTGCACTTTACTGTCCTTTCACAGACTGCTAAGCATTCAGCCGATTTCCAGTATTTTATCCAGGCTTGTATCAAGTTGATTTTATGGATAATATCAGTAGGCCTTAAACGATCTGACAGTGTAACCAGGTAACTGGTAAGAAGCTGTCATTAGAATATGGGGTCAGTTCCATAGGAGAGCAGAGCTGAGCACAGGCAGTAAGCATCAACATCAGAGCCTTCATTTCTTGACTCTAAACCTGTGCATGGGAATAAGCTAGTGCCACAGCCTACAGGAAGACTCTGAAGTCCTGAAATAGATCTCACTGCTTCATGGAGTAGTATATGACAAAGCTGAACACTGACTGTTCAGAGTAGCTGGTAAGTTATGAGAATATGATGAAATGTTGTCAGGACTTCTCCAGAGAACAGCTATACTTATAAATTTCTTAACAAAACTTCTGGCCCAGCTGGTAATGTTGCCTCTGTGGAAAAAGGAGTGATATTAGGACAGCAATGATTATAGAAATGCAGAGCTAGTGGATGAACTTGAGCATGATTGCTACAGGAAAAGTTACAGGATCAGAGCTTGCCAATGCTAAAATAGCTCCAAACCTGTAATGAGTACCTTGTGGTCAAACGATGCTGACTGACTTCTGGGTCAGTAGGAACACCCAGTCTAAAAAGGCAGAATAGCTAATTCAGAATGCATGAAATAAGACCCAGAAGGACCTTTCACATCCTCAAATTAATACTCCATTACTTATACTCTAGCACCTGAAAAACGATGTGGTCTATCTGCAGATACTATTAAGTTCACAAAAACAGTGTGCTCAAGCACAGAGGAGACTGAATTCAAGGAAATGTTCTTTCCTTGAATTAAGTCTTTCCATGGCTTTCCATGGCTTCAGCTTTTCCTCTTTAGCACTAGGACAGTATCTGCATGCTCTGAAAGCAATGGTTCTTGGACTGCCTCATCCTAAAAAGTCCATATACCATTTCTCTAAGCCCCTTCATTTCCCTGAGAGATAGTGAGGGCCTCAACTTCTTTCAGATAACTCTTCAGGACCTGGAACTGTTCCAATGAGAACACTATCTGACAAGTACACCCTCCCCTTTCCTTAATCCAAAAAAGGTTTTTTTCTTTAGTGCTCATTTTTTCTTATTTAATTACAAGACTTGACTATACAAGTGTGTCATTCTGGCAGAATCTTTGAAGTGCATTGTTATAGAGAAAGCACAACCCTCAAATACTTTGTTGAAAGATGTTAAGACACTTGATTGTCTTCAGGTTTGCTCTTCCCATAGGTCCTTTAAAGCATGATGAATGCAGACAGTAAATTCACAAAAGCCAATCTGTAATAATTGCACTTCACAGACATAAGTATATGTAGTTTTCATAAACTCATTACATTCTTCTCAGATCATTGTTCAGCAGTCTTCTATGCATCACCCTCTTTTCCTGACCCAATGAAATTTAAAATTGGAACAATTCATACTTACACACACAAAAGTGGAACAGCTGCAGACATGGGTGCTGCTCATTATCTTGTTCCAACCCTCTGCCATGGGCAGGGACACCTTCCACTGGACCATTTAGTCAAAGCCCATCCAACCTGACCTTGAGCACTGCCAGGGATAGGGCATCCACAGCTTCTCTGGGCAACCTGTACCAGCGTTTCACTGTCCTCACAGTAAAGAATTTCTTCCCATATGTAATCTCTCAGTTTGAAGGCATTCTTTATTGTGTCACTACAAACCTTTCCTCTCCAGTTTTCTTATAGCTCCTTTAGGTACTGAGAGGCACTCTCAGGTCACTTTGGAGCCTTCTTTTCTCCCAGCTGAAAAACTGCAACTCTTTCAGTTTGTCTTCATAAGAGTGTATCTCCACCCCCTTAAACATTTTCGTGTCCCTGCTCTGGGCTCACTCCAGCAGGCCCCTGTCCCTCCTGTGCAGGGACCCCAGCTCTGGATGCAGTGCTCCAGGTGGGTCTCAGCAGAGCAGAGCAGAGGGGCAGAATCCCCTCCCTGCCCTGCTGCCCACGGGGCTCTGGATGCAGCCCAGGACACGTTTGGCTCTCTGGGCTGGGAGTGCCATGGCCAGGGCATGTCCAGCCTCTCCCCCACAGCACCCCCAAGCCCTTCTGGGCAGGGCTGCTCTGGGGCTGTTCATGCCCAGGCTGTGTTTGTGCTTGGCATTTCCCCAGTCCAGGTGCACTTGGTCTTACTGAACTTCATGAGGTTGTCACAGCCCCATCTCTCCAGCCTGTCCAGTCCCTCTGGATGGCTCCCTTCCCTCCACAGTGGTGACCACACCACACAGCTCAGTGCCATCAGTGAACTTGCTGAGGCTGCCCTCGATGCCCCTGTCCCTGTCACCAGCAAAGATGTTGAACAGTGCTGGTCCCAGCACTGACCCCTGAGGGACACCACTTGTCCCTGGTCCCCATTTGGATACTGAGCTGTTATCCTGCCAGTTCCTTATCCACCAAATGGTCCATCCACCTCTGCAGTTCAGAGACAAGGATATTGAGGGGAGCAGTGTCAAACGCTTTGCACATCTTCAGGCAGAGGATGTTGTGCCAGTCACTCTTCCCTTATCCAACAGCATTATAATCCCATTGTAGAAGGCCACCAAATTTGTCAGGTGTGATTTGCCCTTACTGAAGCCTTGCTGGCTGTCAAAAAAATCCCTGTGCATTTTCCATGTGCTTTGGCACAACTTCCAGGAAGGTCAGCTCCACGATTTTGCTGGACACTGGCTAGCATGTAGTTTCCAGGCTCTTCCCTTTTTTCCCTCCCTTTGGATTATGTTTCTCTTTTTTTACAGTCAGTGGGAACATTACTGAACTGCCACTACTTCTCAAATGTGGTGGTTAATGGCTTAGACATTTCATCTGCCAGTTCCCTCAGGACCCACATACACATCTCATCAAGCCCCATGGGCCTGTTCACCTTCAGGTTCCTTAGATCTCTTTGAACCTGATTTTCTCCTACAGCAGATGTTTCTTCATTCTCCCTGTCCCTGCCTTTGCCTTTTGCAACCTGGGTGGTATGGCTGGAACACTTGCTCATGACTCAGGCAATAAAAGGTGGTGAGTACCATGATAAGGTCATGTAAAATCTGATTGTCAATTTAGAGGAACAATTTAGAGGCAGAGATCAACAGGTATTTCCAATTGGTTTAGAAAGGATATTTAAAGATTATGAAAGATGCTTTGATCCTAACTGACAAAACCAAAATCAAAGACTTTGTACTTCAAAGTAAGAAGTAATTTCATCACTGTAGAGTGGGGTGAGTTGAGTTAGACAATGAGAGATGATGATCAAAACCCTTTGATTCTTACTTATATGAGGAGGAAGAAGGACAAAGAGAAAATTGCAGAAAAACACTTAGAGATTAGTATACCTCTAATTAGAGGTATTCCTATGGAAATGGAGCCAGACATCTTCACCACATTCAGGAGGTCTTCTAAATTTAAGTCTTACAGGAATCTTACAAAACCCAGAATATAAAAAGTTACATTTGCCCATATATTCAAATCTAATGTGCAGGGACAGTGAATTTGAAGAAGTATGTTTTTATCCTTAGAAGCATTACAAAAAAGTGAATACGTTTTAAATTTCATTCCAAATGTCTGATAAAAATCAGCCACTACCAGTCTAGTCTCTGTTCTGCCTCTCGCAGTTTACATAATCTTAGACTGGATATGAGTGAGAATGGAATTCTTTTGAACTACACACATTTACATATTAATTATGATATAAGATTTAATATGAAGCCCATAGTTTATAAACTTAAAATAAATATATAACCTTCAAAATATGTCTTCCTTAGAGATAAATTTTTATTTTATTCCTGTGTAGCAGAAAAATTAGGTATTTTCTGATTGTAGTGAAAAAGGATTGATCAATCTACACATGTAGACTGCAAATAACGACTCAAGTACGACCTTTTTGTTCTCCCATCACTATCTAGCCTTGGCTGACTTGCAGGATATTGGAACAGAGTGTTGTTCTGGAATCAATCGTACTGACTCAGGATGGCAGGAAGAATTACATCAGGGATATTCTCAGGGATAAGACTACGTCAAGACAGCTGATGGAGAGCCGCATAATTTTTACTAAGTGACAGCAGTGGGATTTTAAAATTTTGCCCTTTTAAAATGTGGATCAAATACAGCTTTAATAGGTTAAAGCAAAATAAATAATAGAAAATCTACTGTAAAAATTAAGTCAACAGAGAGCTCTGATCACCCAAAGACATTTCTAAAGACCAAGTGTACTATTTCAATTTACTTAAGAGAATAATTCTATGAATATTCTATAACACTATGTTATGATGACAAGTACATTCTTTTGAAAGGCCAGAACATTTTAAATGTAAGCTGGTTTTAGACCACATTTTTCTTTAAATATCATTATGAAAAATTCATCATTCATTAACCATGTCATAGTCATGTATATGCTAATTGAGTGAAAGATAGAACCAGAATTTTTCAAATTTATTACAATTTATGTGTTTATGAGAGACTGAAACAGTTAATGGCTTAAACATTGCCAAAATCATTGAAGGACTTTTGCCCACTATTGCAAACAGCAAAGAAGGAGCTGTTAATCTGCAACCACTGAAGCCCACCCTTCCTCAAATACACCTACTAATTGGAACTTGGACTTGAGATAAGATAAAGGGGTATCCTATAATCCAGTCAGCCCAGGTCTGAGGAGAATGTAACCACAAGTGATAGCGGAAGAGAGACTGGGATTCTGATGGTTGCTGATGTGCAAAGTGACCAGCCCAGTGCAGAGCAGTACAGCCCACCTCAGGCTACACCCGGGCCTTGAATGAGACACAGGAACCCCTGAGGTGAGCCCTGTCTCTTTGGCCTTACTCAAGGGAATTCAACTGTGAAAACTGCCCTGCCAGAAAGTGCTGGACACTGCAGCCTGAAGGCATTAATCTGCTCTGATGGGCCATGGTGGACTCAGCTGTGCTGACATCACTGGCACTGCAACATCTTAGGAGTCAAAGACTCCAGAGTGTCCCACGACCCACAGCACTGCATCACTCTCTGTGAAACTCCTCATCCCACAGGAGGTACCTGGGCATTCTCACCTGAACCTAAGCCCATATAAACCCAGTAGATTTTGCGTTCTGTGGATTTTTCTTGGGATCACTCCCACCACCCAACAAATCCAGTCTGCAATCATCCCTTTGATAAGGCTGTGACCAACAGATGTGGAAATTCCAACAACCAAGACTCGTTGTGAGGACTTCAGGTGGTGAGATCTTCCACTCTTCTCTTCTCTTCTCTTCTCTTCTCTTCTCTTCTCTTCTCTTCTCTTCTCTTCTCTTCTCTTCTCTTCTCTTCTCTTCTCTTCTCTTCTCTTCTCTTCTCTTCTCTTCTCTTCTCTTCTCTTCTCTTCTCTTCTCTTCTCTTCTCTTCTTTCTTTCCCATATATGTTTAATAAGTGATATTTTATGCTTTTACATTATCATATTTCTATAGGTAATAATAACCAAAAGGCTACATCACTACTTGCAATACAACCAAATTGTTCTAAAATAAACCCTACATATATAAATTCACAAACACCAATCATTCACTCTAATCTGCCCGAAGGGATCTATTAACAAGAACCTAGCTTACTCTCCTTTGTGGGGGTAGGTCATAACAGTTTTTTCTTGTTTAATAAATGTGGATTTTTTAAAAGGTTTTATGAATCCTTGAAGGAGAACCACAGTCTTTTATGAACTCCCATAAATACTGTGGCGTTTCTAGCTTTCCCACTCTTGGCTGATGCACAGCACAGCTTGTCTATGGGAATTTTCTATTAATTGTGTGTGGAAGGAGCTACCATAGAAGATGCTGTGGGTAAATTCAACTGTAGATGACTATTTTTCTCCAAACACACCATCCTCTTGTTTCTGGAGAAAGCAAACATTGTTTAGAGTTACTGTACTATTTGCTTCCCTACACTATGGAGAAGAGTCAGACCTGTAGGTACTGGAGGATCAAATGTATGGCAGACTCTGTCCCCTGACCCATCAAAACTTCTCTTACTACACTGCAGTTCTAGCTCTGAGCTAAAACATGTTCTTTGAAAGCTTCCAGAGTTCTGAGCACTCCCTTTCTACCTTGCCCCTAGCTGGGATGCTGGGTGCCTGAGCTCAGGCTCAGCCTCAGTAACGGGGCAAGGACCCAGCTTTGAAAAGAGCCCTTCCAGAAAGGTCTGCCAAGAAGTGTCTAGGGGTGGGATCTCCCATTCTTCTTTGCAGTGACTTATAAACCACAGCCTCATTCTGGCCTCACCTGAGCTGTGCTACAGCCATGCCTGTGCTGGGCCAGGTGCCCCACTATTCTAGACCCTGACCCTTCAACCTGAGCTCTTGGCTTGATCCCTGCCATGCCTCATTTCTGCCTGTCTGGACTCATGGCTCAACCTGGCTACTGTCACTAGGCTTATTTGGGCACTGGGGGCTGACAAAAATTATGAACATACATGTCTCTGACACTGTGACAAACTTTTGTCTCCATCTAGTTCCTTAATGGGCAGCATATTTTGTGTGTGAGACTACAGCTGGGGCATCTTGATGATGTGGAAGAATGGATCACACACCTTGCTCCTGGACATGTGCTCCTGCTTCTCCATGTGCCAGCTGAGATCCACAATGACTACCTTGGCAAAGGACTTCTGTCAAGCTAACAAGTTAAATCAGCTTCATAAGTGGTACAGTGATGGTGCAAAAATGCTGGTGCTCACAGGTAGGTAGGAGTAAAGGAGTGGAGGGAGGAGTGGGTGAATAGGACCTCCCCTTTTATAGAATAAGCCACTAGCTTTGGTAGTTTAGTAAAGCTAAAGAAAAGTCTACACAGAGGAGCAAGGGAAAACAAACAGATTAATTCTCTACTTGCCATCAGAAGATTTTGTCTGGCTACATTCCAGGAAGCAGGTCTGGAAGATAAATGCCCCAATAATTACTGTTCTCTCCTCTTCTCCTTTCCCTTAGTTTTATTTCCAAGCAGGCAACATAGTGTAGAGTATCTCCTTGGTTAGCTTGGTTCAGCTGCAATGTCTGTCTGTGTCCCTTCCCAGGCTCTTGGCCATGCCCAGAGTACTGGCCCATGGAGGAGGAATATTGGAGACACAGCTGGTGTGTTACCAGCACCTCTCTAGCTACCAATACACAGCACAGCACTCTGAGGTCTGCTCTGGGGAAAGTCACCCAACCCAACCCTTCCTGAACTTGCCAATGCCAAAAAAATGTCCAACGGCACTCTGCAGAAGCCAGGCAAGCTGCCTGTCCCACTAAACTATAGGATATTGTTATGTTGGATGATTAATGCTTATACAGTTTTTTTTTATTTGGAAAAGACTATTAAACAAGGGATCCAAGAGTTCTGTGGGAAGTGTGCTAATCCAGAAGTGTTTATGTAATTACTACTCCCCCTTGAGTGTACACTGCAAATTTCCACAGTTTTGGACATGGTCAGGAATCCTACCAGATAGCTGTTTTTTAAAAATGGGGTAAGAAACGAAGAGAATTATATTTATTGTACAGATCTGGGCTATAGAAACATATATAACATTTCTTCTTCATAACCCTCTATTTATTTTGGCAGTTAGACAGGCACATTCCCTAAGCAAAGTCCCCAAAACATTTAGCATGGGTTAACACATGGAAGAAAAGGAATAGTGCATAGAAAGGAAAGTGCAAGTTCAAGGCAATTTCACCACTTATCAGTGTGATAGCCTGTACTGACCTGAGCAAGAGGGTGTCAAAACAGGGCTTTAGAAACCCAGTAACAGTTGTCACTAACATGGGTGATGGTGACTATGAAGAGGCACTTGAAAGGTGTGATTATATCCCCGTACCCTTCCCCTTTCCTCACTTTTTATGCCAAGGGCTTTCCCCTCACTTGCACACGTTGGTAAATGCAGTCAAGAAAGCATCAGGAACACTGCCCAGACCTGTCCTGCAGGTGTTGCCCAGCCACTGTAGCAGCAGGCAGTGCTTGAGGCCATCACAGCCTCCCCAGCTGCCATAAAGTATTTTCTTCCCACAACAGGCAGCACCTTAGCTTCACAAAGTCATAGTTCAGCCTTTCATGCTCTTCTCTGGCATGTCAAAGGCTCGAAAGTGAGAAAATCTAATACTCCTGCATACAAGAATCAGCTCTGACCACTGCCTAGACCTGAAAGGAAAGTATGTGCTAAAGAAACCAGAATAATAGCTGAACCACACAATTCCAAAGAGCTGGCACTTGCATCAAGGTGCAGTCTTAATAAAATCATTTTTCAGTTAAGGTAGATCTGTAATATCTGTGATTTGTCATCCACAGACTACTCTATAGGTTCACCCTCACAGAGACAACAACTGGGAGCAGCTGTTGGACAAAACCACCCGAATCAGCCAAATCACCTGCTATTATGAATAATCATACAGCACACACCTCTTAATTAGCTACTCAAGATTATTTTTAAAGTAGCTACTTTGGCTCTGACTGTGTTGTTATTGGAAAGTGATCTGATCTCTAATTGCTTTGAGGGAAAAGAGTAATCTTCGAATTTCCTCCTAAAGTTTATTCTCTGTTTTACATCTGCTAGTTTATGGTTCAGATCAGAGTACTACATTTTCATTTCTCCTATGTCCTTGGTGTTACAGTCTCCACCTGGCATTCTTTCTGCAGTCCACAACATGTTATGGAGAGATACACTGCCCCCTTCACAGATGGCAGACAACTGGATGGATGGGGCTTTGATATCCCTGCCTGTAGTACAGAGTTTGGTGATCTTAAAAGGTCCTTTCCCACACTGACCAGTCCACGATTTCATTCCTTCTTGTATTGTTTTTCTAGGCTAAAAAGATTATTTTTGCCATATATTCTTGTAAGAAAGGCTACTAGAATAGTAAGAATAGAAGCTTTCTTTGCACCTGATCAAATTTTAATCCATGTTCCTTGAATGAGAACGAGTAGAACTTCACAAATTACTTTGATGTCTTCACTAGAACTTTGAATAACATCATTTACACTCCTCTAATACCACTAGAAGTAATTCAGCTACATCAGGCCAATATTCCTAGACTTGTGCTTGTCAAAGTAATTTGTCTGTGTTTCCAACTAATGAGCTGCTGGCTGAAACAGTAATTTCTGTTATTAGTCCACTCTCAGTCATTGATTTAAACAAGTACTAAAGATTCAGATCCAACACTCATCCTGAGGAATTTTAAAGCTAATCCTCTTCCTGCACAAGAGATTTCCTTTCATTGCTAGTGTTATTATGTACTCAGGTACAGTCCAACAAATTATTTTCTAAATCCCACTTCCCAATCTTGTAGTTTCTTATCTGTAAAGAAAAGGTGTTTTACTGAGGCTGGATAAGATTTACTGCACTTCTACATAGACAGGTATCAGCCAGTCTAGCTCAAATAGCTTCAACATTTCATTCTGCTCAGAGCTGTTTTGAAGGTCCCCATATATTCTAAATTACTTTAGCCAGTACAAAGCTGTCTGCATAATTTTCTTCCAACATCTCCCTTAATATAGATTTTACATACACAACAGTCTTGAGTCATCTTGTAATATCTGAGAAAATACTTTATGATTACATGCTCTGTTTTCTTATACCACTGCAACACAATTACACGATGGAGAGTCCCCATGACCCAACCTCAGTAGATGACTTGGGAGCTCACCAAATCATCTGTGGAAAGAACTCTCGTGCAAAAACCCTGGAAAAAACAAACTCCAAGTGATTTATAACTGTGCAAACCAATGCTGGAGAAAAATCTAAGCATCTACTGAAATCTGTGTGCGTTTATGAAATGAAAAACAATGCTGAAACCTGACTCAGTGTGCTGCTGCGTGTTACCAATTTGCAGCACTGTTCTAAGATCTGTAGGCAGTGTATTTTGTATTAGCAGCCTGGATTTCTGTCATTGTGGCTAAAACACTCTTGGTTTTATGGTTCTCAGATCTGGTATTGTCTTAAAAAAGCTGGCTTTAGCCCACTCAATTCATCATTTCAGCTCCATCAAAAATCTTCTGCAATTTTAAAAGCAAATGTTTAGGGGTTTTTTCCCGGGTTTTTTTTTTTTTAAACTGTAATACCTGATTTCTCAAATATAGTTTCAAGTTATATACTCAGGTTTGTTTCTTCTGTTTAAGGAACAAAATTCTCACAAAACCCACAAAGTTACATCAAATTTACATCAAATTTACATCAAAATGTGACTGCCAAGCAAACACACACTGCTTTTTAAAGAACATATTGTTGTAAAAAAATAGACTTTTGTCTGGTGATAGTAGTTTATAAAGAGATATAAAGTTTTCAGATTTTCAAGCTTTGCTTGTTCAACATAATTTCATAATCCTGAGGAAAATACTTAAAAAGAAACGGCCTACATGCATGGATTTAGTACTGTGCTTACGTGAAAGCAAAAAGCAAACAATACAACAGAAAAATAACACACCCAGTTCAAAGCCACAAGAAGTTTTACTATATTGAATAAAATGTAGTTGCAAATAATTTTTAAGTGGACTTGGTCCTAAATCTGCTTCTTAACAAAGTCTGAAGTGCTTTTGCAAGAGTTTCCACTCAAGTATTTCCTTTCAACTCAGTGTTTCTTTTCATTAAACACAAAACAAAGTGGACACTTACTAACATCTAGGTTGTTTATTTTAATACTTAAATAATGTACCTGCCTCATAGTTTAACTTTAAACACTGGACATTCATTTTCTTGTGATAATGCTGGATTTAAAACTCTGTTCTAAGATTATATAAATTTCTGGTAATAGCATGATACAGAAATATTTTGTAACTCTTGGCTAATATGAATTTTATGACAGCAGTAGTTTGCCCACAGTTTAAAATTCTGATGGGGTACTCACAGTAGGGCTCTATCCAACAACTCCACATACCCTAGCTCTTATTATGTAAGCAAATCCCAAGTTATTGGCACTCATACAGTTCAAGTACAAAAAGAAAAAATCAGAACATGCAGTACCATTTGCACATTTGAAGCTAATACATTTCATGCACTTAATCGAGTAACTCAAGATAATATGTTTCATCCAGAGAAAGGGCAGAAGGAACTGATTTTACCACGGTCTGTTCTCAGGCAGTCTCCACTGATTTCAGACACCTTCTTTGACTCCAGATCTCCTGGCTGAAGTGCAGTGCTGTGGCTTTCCCCCTGTCAATGGGCACAAAGAACATGCCATGTCAGTTCTCAGCCCGTGCCCTGCTGCTCCCCATGGATGCCCACCAGACAGTCCTCGCCATCCTCCCTGATAACTCATCCCGGGGGAGAATCGTGTTCAGCACGGACAGGGTGTTGCTACCCTGGAAGCTGCTCCTTGTCTCAGCACTTCTGACTCAGCGACAGTCTCCTCTTTGTAAACATTATTTTCATTACTCACCACTTGCTACCTGCTGGTTTGTAGCTAACCAGGCTTTATGCCCTGTACAAAGAGCTCTAAGCCACGGTGTGACCCAAACTACCACATGTGATTACCTCCTTCCCACCTTCATTTACCTTCGTGACAATTGTTGGCCAGTTAACTCCATGTGATTTCATTTTCTCTTTCATCTTCAAGATTCAACCAGGCAGAAGCAAATTCTGTCAAAGCAGACAGTATTGCTCTCTGCAGAGATCTTTTGAGAACACCTCAAAGAAACCCTATAGTTTTTGGAGATTTAGTGTGTATTTTCCTTGACAACATCATTAATGTAACTCAAAGCTTCAAGAACTGTTACAAACAGATCATGCTTTAGGACTTAAAGTGGTCCCTATAGCTTAAGAAGACCTTTAGTATTCTTTTCCAATTTGGATTTGTTACGGCTTAAAAAACTGATGTAATCTAAATTTCAGCTATTCTGCATTAAATCCTGTAACCTGTTCTGATCCAGCAAAGCCTGATTCAGCCAAAAAAAAAAAAATTGGCTTGTCTGTGTTCTTACACTGAACTCAAAAGAACTACACCTACTTCTAATGCTTCTGCCTGCTAGATCATGTCCATTTTTTGTGGGACCTGAGAGGATTAGAGAATGTAATACAGAAACAACAGTATATCTTTGAAACCACTCAAGGACATGGACAAGATGAAACTTTACTAGTACTGAGCCTCCTTAAAAGCTTGTGAAAAGCCATTTTTTCTACTAAAAAACTCTGAAATATATTTAAATTAAGAAGAAAATCAGTTATTTCTTATAAAATATGCAGTGAAAAAATTTAAGAACAGCTAAAAATCTTAAGGATAGAATGATTTTTCATTTTATTGTTCTCTATAACTAAAATAACAAGATTAGCCAGCAGAGCTAGCCTGGAAAGATTCACCATGATATATCCTTTTTCACAGAACAATGCAGTTGTTTAAATATACATTCTTATCATCAAATTTATTTTTGAATTCTGGTCAGTTGTAGTAAGTGTCAGGATATTTTTAAGCTTTAGAGATTTAAGTTTATGTAAGTTAATCGTTTTCTAGCAGAACATATACCTGTAAATCAGTATTATTTCAGAATATCTCCAGGGGATCTCTATGTTCAGCTTTGACTGGAGTTTTGAACAAATTGCTCTTTCCCTGCACCTGCAATGCCGTTTCTTGCTGGCATGGTGGTTTGCTGTATCGTGTACCTTGCTTGTGTCATTCTTCAACTAGGTACACAAAGATACAGCCTCTGCTTGACCGCCAAATTGACACAGAGAAGCACAACCTATGCATTTTTAACTTTTGGCCTTCTATTTTATGCAACGCGGAAGAGAACTTCAGTGCGCTCGATTTCAGCTGATGCATTACAGGGTAAGATATCTGCTTTGTAAAACGCCCCAGAATGTTTGCATTAACAGATTCCCTAAAGAAAAAAGAGAATTAAAAAAAAAAAGCCCCAAAACATGACCAGCTTCTGGAGGCGAATCCCTTGGGCACAGCTGGGGACCAAGGCAAAGGGGGAAACAAAAGCGGAGAGGAGCCGCGCGTCAGCCGGCGCGCACGGAGCGCCGGCAGCGGGGATCGCGGGGATGCTGCCCGGCATTGTGTTCGTGTCCCGGCCCCTGGGACACCATCCTGCGGGCTCCGGGCCCCCAGACACCGCCAGGACTCGGCAATAAGCCTCACGCTGCTCTGCGGCTCAGCAGGACTGCGCTGACACAGCAGCAGCCCGGGCTCGGCTCTCAGGGCTCTTGCACAGCCTCCCTCCAAGCCAAACAGGGGAGGCTTCCCGGGGGGAAAGAGGAGAACCCAGGAGATCCGAGGGAGTTTTTGATCCGTCAGTGCTTTCGCAAACCTAATGAAACTGTTCTTAGCATGGCACTGATTTACTAAAATGACTCTTGCTTCAGCTTCACCCACACTAGTGCCAATAGTAGGAGGATGTGAACTGCAAGTAAAAGTAAATAACTAACTCATTAAAATTATGCAGCTGAAATAAAGAAATGAATAAATGGCAACAAACTCCTTAATTTGTTGATTTAATCTTTTTTAATTTTTCCCATGAGGCAGATAATAGGGGAGTTAATGAGCTGCCAGACATCAGTCATTGGACACTGACTGTTCCACATTCAAGAGGCTGATTAAATAATATAGGTGCTTATTTAATTCTGGCAGCATAACAAGATTGAGATTATTAGTTAGGAAAGACATCTGACATTTTGAGCAAAGGAGAGGCAATCATTCTAGTTATACCAGTCTGAAACTATTCTCATAAAACTTAATATATAATATTAACTTTTTCCTTAGTTGGATTAGAACAGAGGAAAACACCTAAAGCACAGTATGAGCTATAAACCAAAGTAGGGCACAGGATTTCAACATGCAGAATTACACTAGCTCTAAAACAGCAGGGGGTCACAGCTAATGGACATCTACCTTCAGAAGAAACTTCTCTCTACAGACAGTGACTGTCAGAATAAGCTTCAACCTACTCATAAATTACAGATGTCAATCCATGGGAAAAAAAGTTAACATTTTGTAGTAGGGGGTAATTTTATTCTAGTCTTTTTTGGTAATGTCAGACAGTTAAGTCATTTTATATGGTCCAGGTCTTTGACTAACTTCGACAGTCCTGACCAATAAACTCCAGCATCATCTCTTAGCACCATTTCCAGTACTCCCATAAATCTGCAATGAATCAGTTCAAGGAACTAATCACTTTTTTTGTAGAGCTAATTATTTTTGTTGATTTTTTTATCTCCTTGAAAAATCAGATTCATATCAGCTAAAGAACAAGGGAGGAAGTAGAAATGGCTTGAACTCTTCAGCAATAACACTTAAACCCAATCTGTTTAAAGTGCTTTGTTTCAGGCAAACACTAAGGATAATACCTGTGAAGTTTTGGTTTGGCTCTGAGAACATAGCTAAAAGGTAAAATGTTAAAGCCAATGAAAAACTAGTTTTTTATTGTCTGCTATCAAAGTATTATTAAAATGTGTCTGTTCAAATAGAAAACAGATTGTTTATATCCATTAAGGCTCTCCCTACATAGTCAGTGACCTCTTGAACCTAGTAAGCAGCAGTCTCTTGACAGCAGTGAGTTGAAAAGCAAAACAAGAGTGGAATTATGGTAAAGACATTTTTTCAGGTACTCATGACTATTGGTTATTACCTGCAACAATAATCCCATATGCCTCTTCGAATGAAAACAGTTAATGCTGTAAATCCTAGTACCACTGTGATGACATAACTAGCCTTTCATGGATTTACTATTCAAGAGTTGTAAAAGGGTCCATCACAAAACCAAAGAACTTCTAAACCTGGCTGACCTCTGGCTCAGCTTTCTGAATCACAGAAAATAGCCATGCACTCCTCCATGAGCTGGGAAAACGTAGATGTTATTTGAGGGAATCATTGAGAGATTTTGTAGGGAGGATTGAAATCAGCTAAAGACAAAGAGCAACTTTTCTCAAGTAGGAGTAAGGACCCCCATGCAATGGGATAACAAGACCAAAGTTGAGAAGAAAAATATTTGGGAACGTGGTGTTGATTGTCAAGCTGTGGCTATTGGTCTTCTCATAGTCAGAAAAAAGAAGTTTTAAGGTCAGGTGGAAAAAATTATCTGGGAGGACAAAGTCCTACAGACACAGCAGAAATTATCTTCTATTTGAAGAATCTACCCCATACACTCTAGACTACCTATTTTTGGATGCATAGTCCACACGAAGTTGTGATTCCTCATATATAGAATGTGAAAAATTCAGGTTTATGTTAAACCTTATCCACTATCAGTGGTCAGAACCAAGGCAGCAGCTCCACAGCAACAGGGTAGCAGTTCTCAACTCAGACACTGTTTACACAAGGAGCGGAGGTTACAGTGACCTCTCTTCCAAATGTTAGGGGTTTAATTCCGCAACACAATGAACACTGATACAGCTGCTTAGCTGAGCCTGCACTGCAGCGACAGGAAAACGGAGGAAAAAGAGCTACTTTCCTCCTCCCTCTGGAGCATTCCAGAACTCTAGACTGAACTTATAAATTAATTTTTACATGAGTCAGGAAACAGCAAGCAGGTGTTCACCACTCCTTTGATTCCAGGATCTGCTCAGCAGTGACAGAGAAGGGCAATGGAGCTGGGGAAGGGTCTGGAGCACAAGTCCTACCAGAACCAGCTGTGGGAGCTGGGGGTATTCAGCCTGGAGAAGAGGAAGCTCTCCAGAGCTCCCTGAAAGGAGGCTGTAACCAGGTGGGGGTCAGCATCTTCCACCAGGCAAATAGTGACAGATGAAGAGGACGTAGTATGAAGTTGTTCCAGATGAGGTTTAGGTTGAATGTTACAAAGAAATTCTTCAAAGAAATGTGATTCCATATTAGAATGGGCTGCCTAGGAACTTGGTGATGCCACCATGCCTGCAGGTGTTTAAGGAAAGACGGAATGTGGCACTCAGTGCCAAGGTCTGGTTGACACAGTGGTGTTGGGTCATAGGCTGAACTCTGTCATGAGACGAGAGGGAGCTTCAGACAAGCCCTGCCTTAGCCTCAGATTTCTGGCAACTGCTTAAATTTAAGAAATCACTCTGGCACGCAAGTTTCAGGGATGGTAAATCAGATTCTATTTACAAAATAAATTATTAAACAGACCATAGATAACAGACAAAAGATCTTAATCAGAGTTACTTACTGCAAAGTATAAAATTAAAAAGATCATAGATTGCAGCATAACATAAAAGAGTGCACAACATTAAGGCTGCACCTATATTAAAGCTAGAAAAAGAAATATCATTGATTAGGGGCCAGATGTGACTTACCACTAAAATGTAAATAATGCACACAGATTCCTTCACCCAGAGGAATAACCATGAAGCAGGCGTCCCTGTTCAGGCGAGAAACTCCACACATTTCCAGGGAACGCCTAGAATATTTCTGCTTTGTGAAAGTTTTGGTGTAGCTTTTATAGTTTGTAAAGTGAGGTGTCTGTCAGTCAGAAACCCAGCTTATCTTCCAGATCTTTCTCCAACAGTAAAATCCTTATTGGCAGCTGGGAGATGCCAGATCATTGTTAACCCCATGGTGCCAGAATACCTCACTGCAAGACAGCTCATCCTGTCTGAGTTATCTGACCAGTGAACAAACAAGAGATAAGCTCTTGCTGTGGGGGTGAGATCCCTGCTAGAGACTCGATGATCTCAGAGGTCTTTTCCAACCTAATTGATTTTGTGATTCTCTGACACTGAATGGTGTATTTTGACGTATACTGATCTGCCAGTTTGTATACTGTAAAGGACCACGTTTCAAGACTTTGGCACTGGAACGCTCAAGGTTTTATTTTGGGATACTGTGGAATGGAACTCAAACCTGAGTTCTGACATGAGAGGAACAGCTGTTAACAGATGTAGAGAAGTGAGATTCTTAGGCAGGGCTGCAGCTTGAAGCAGAGCTTTCACTGCTCTTTTATGGATTCAGCTTTGAAGAAGGAAAACAATGATAGTTACAAGTTTGTTTCATTTAGGAAAGAACATTTTCCCAAATATTCAAACAGCATAATAGTAAATTATAGAAAATACAGTCTCAACACCTTCTGTTTCTTGATTCAGATCAAGAACCTGAATGCAAGTCTTCTTTGCCACAACTACAGAGCTCCTAGCTTTGCTGAAGTACTTGTCTCCACCTTTTTAAAAGAAAATTTATCTTGTTCTGATGATGCCTTAGTTAATTGCCTGTATCATATATGAACGCTTGAATGGGAGGTCCTCTGGAATATCCTGACCCTGCTACTTTGAAAACAATCTAGGTAAGTTGCTTTATCAAAATTTTGCCTTCAACAGTTCTCTATTGCTCTGACAAAATACTTTTGTACTGTCCATTTCACACACACACACACACACACACACAAAAACCCCAAAACCAAAAAAATCCCAAAAACCCCCAAAAAACCACTCCTCATTATGCATTAGCAATCTTCCAAAACCTTCTGGTAGTGTCTTTTTGCACCCATCCTTCAGACTTAGAATTCCCAATTTTTATCAGGCATAAAAATCTCCAAGCCATAGCCATTTCTATGTCCCAGGGTTTACTTGTATGTAATTTTAAAAAATATCTTTTTTTCTATTTCCTTCTTTGTTTCTCCCAAATATTCACAACAATGCTTGTCCTACTTTCATAATACACTATGATTTTAAAGCATCTCTGGGCCCCATCTCTAACTAATTTACCTCACTCTAACAATCTTACATAGGAATCCAGCTCTTCTTGAGATTCAAAGAGTCCATTGCAGTTAATTTTCTTCAATACAGCAGCAAAACAACCTCTCCTTCCTAAATTAAATAAATTTTCCCACTTACACTACTCCTTGCCTGTCACAAAATGCACTGCAGAAATGAAGTCAGACACAGCTAATTATGTATGTCCACTCTTTGTTTCTCTCTCTTTACAGAACCTGCCTCACGGCCTCCAGCAAGAATAGGCATGATTAGATTAAAAAGTTCAGGGATCCTCTGATCATCTCTCAAACCCCATCCAATGCCATTACTACTGAGTTATGAACAAGCCTCAACTTCTGTATCTCAACTTAGCCTGTTCAAACTATTCCACCTTGAAGAATTATTACACATTAAATGAACAAAATGCTGAACATAGTACAGCAGCAGAAACATCTGTCTGTAATACTGGACAACCAGGATACTAACTACTGTTAACACCATATTATTTATCAAGAGTGGAACTACTGACAGAAGAAACAAAACTATTTCATTTTCATTAGTATTAGATATTAACACCTGTTAACTGCTTGATGACATGAAGTGAAATAGTTCCAGAGTAGCTATTCAGATTTCTTTCAAATAGGAAAAAAATTGTATCATAGTACTTTTATTCTAGTGGATAAGATAAAGCAACTGAAACATGGATTATTAAAGATATAGGTTAAATTTGAAAGAAAGCAAGGACCTGGAGCTGAATCTCTTAAAAATCCATGAGAATGAATTCCCTAGTCTTTCAACTACTTTGGCTAAAATTTCAGGTTAAAAAATATATTAAGAACCACAAGGATGAGACAAATAAACATGGAAGTTTATTTTAAAAATAAAAGAGTTCAATCTTAGAAGAATTATAAAATCATTTAAATAGACTACTATGCTTTTTTTAAAAAAATGAAGTAACTTGTAACTGAGTTCAGAATTTATTTATCAAACCAGATATTAAACACACTAATTCAATAGCTACACTACCCCCTTCATGCTTTTAACATGGTCAGGTGATGCTTTCAAAAGACCTGAGTGTCATAAAACGCCATCTGCTTTAAAAGCACCTCTTCAGCTCACCAGCTTCACCCCTGGGTTACACTGTTGCTGTGAAATAATATTCAGATTTCTTGTGTCTGAAACACAAAATATTTCCAGCCTGTCTACCTGTCAGTATCAGTGACATTCACATATAAACCAGCTAGTTCTGAATCAATTAGCTTGAGCATTTAAATCAGTATTACTGCACTAATATAACTCTCCACAGGGGCTAATATATGCTGGTTTTTAGTGTTGTGTAATGTAGCCAATTCCCCTTACAGTTTTAGTTAATGAAAGACTCTTTTCCACATTTTCTTCCAAAAACTGTTGTGTAACATCACTGTGTACTGTAAATAGCTTCCCACTTCCATCTGCTGTCTGCTCTAAACTGCTCTGGTTTGCAAAGTTTTTGTTTTACAGCTCTTCAGCATAAAGCCTTGTTGTAATTTCTTCTGAACTACGGCTACCAGTCACTGCCGCAGTTTCCAACAAAGTTCAGAAAGCCAACACAATTTGAATGATGCCAGATAATTCTGAAATAGGGTTCTGTTGGTTTTGTGTGGCAAGGTTTGGTAGCAGAGTGGCTGTAGGGGCTGCTCTGTGAGAGGCTGCCAGAACTTTCCCCATGTCCAAGAGACCAACGCCAGATGGATCCAGGATGTGCCCACTCCTGGCCATGGCTGAGTCCCAGGATCAGTGATGGCTGTAGCACCTCTGGGAAAGTGTATTTATAAAGAGGGAACAAAAACAGCAGCACCTCTAGCCAGAGAGAGGAATGAGAATGTGTGAGAGGAACATCTCTGCAGGTACTGAGGTCGGTGAATGTTGAGGCAGCCCAGGGAGGTCTGCGGGGAGCAGAGATCCACCTGCAGCCCTGGAGGAGCCCACACCAGAGCAGGTGGGTGCCTGAAGGAGGCTGTGAGCCCATGGGAAACCCTCCTGGCAGGAGCTGTGGCCCGTGTAGAGCAGCCCATGCTGGAGCAGGTTTGCTGGCAGCACTTGTGACCCCATGGGCACCCACAGTGGAGCAGCCTGCTCCTGAGGGACTGCACCCTGTGGAGGACACAGACTGGAACAGTTCATGGAGAATTGCAGGCCATGGGAAGTACTCACATTGGAGAAGTCCATGGAGGACTGTCTCCCACGGGAGGGACACCTTGCTGGAGCAGGCACAGAACATAAGGAAAGAGAAGCAGAGAAAATGTGTGATGAGCTGACCACAACCTCCACCCCTTGTTCCCCTGTATTGCTCGGGGGAAGACAGAGAAATAAAGAGTGGAATTGAGCCTAAGAAGCAGAATGGAATAGGGAATTTTTTAATTTTAGATTTGTTTTCTCACTGTTATTTTCATTTCTCTACTCTCGTCTTATTAAGCAGTAAATTAATTTACCCAAACTGCACATGATGGTAGTTGATGAATGGTTCTCTCCCTGTTCTTATCTTGACCCATGAACCTGCTGTTATTTTCTCTCCCCTGCCCAGCAGAGGAGTGGAGTGACAGCATGGCTTAGGTGGGCACCTGGCAGCCAGCCAAGGTCAACCCACCACGACTGATAGCACAGGAAATCACAGCTTACAGTTATATTTCCCCACAACATGCTAATTAGATACCGTTATTAGTACAGTTTCTGTGATGACCAGAGTCTCTAGATCTAATTGCTTTGCTGGGTACACTAGAAACATCAAAGATATATTTCCCTTTTCAAAGAATGTGAAACCTAACAATTTAATGCATAAAAGCTTCGCAGTAATTCAGAGTAGGAGAGGTTTCAGGAGGTCATCTAGACCCCAAGAGCACCAAGGAGGGATCAACAGTGCCAATATAATTCCTTTGATTTGCTAATCTATCCAATTAGGGGAATTTTGAAACCTCCTTAGGCAAGGTAGACTACTGATATAGAATTTATATTGATGAAATATTCTTAACATCTATTCTGTATCTTGCCTGCTACAACTTAATCCAAGTACTTCTTTTGCAGCCTAAAAGCAACAGAACAACAGATTGCTCCTGTCTCTCTGCCAAGCTCAGAGACACCACTTTGAACACTTCAAATATATCTGCACAATGCAAGCCACACTCCCATTCGTAAATGGTATGGTATTTAATTTTTGCACAGCAGGATGATGTTACTGACTCCTGTTCCTCTTTTGTAAGTGTTAAACCTCTCATTTATACGTGTTAAGATCTGATTATTAAAATTATTATAGAGGTCCCTCTGTCCAAATTAAGGTGCAAATGAGACCATGTTCTGAAGTGAACAGTACAGCTTTTATTAAACAGTAAATGTGAGGGAGAGAGAGAGAGAGAGAGAGAGAGAGAGAATTTGGGGGGGAGGGGGGAAGAAGAGAATTAGCAGAAAAATAGATTAATCAGAAAAAAATATCACCACTCCATATATTCCAATATATCCCATTGGTCCTCTTCTTCTGGTCTTCTCAGTAGCTGCAGTCTTGTCGTGGTGGTGGCTGCAGACTGTATCCATCAAGTGGTGGAGGAAAAGAACCCAAAACCCACCAGGTCCATGGGTTTTATGTTATGCTGAGGCAACGTGGAAACGCCCCCTGTACCTCCCCTGGATGATGTAACACTGGATCAGGGGACATTTCATGACTCTGACATCTTCTAAAATGTTGCAGCTGTCTCTCACCATTGCAGTTGAATCAACCATGGCCCATTACAGCCCAGCAGCCAAGATGAATATCTGCATCCTACAGGTGACTGTCCTGGTACTTTGGAGGGGAGTATTCACAGTAGAATCATTATGTAAGGGAGGACATTGGCATGATAAAAAGGACTTATGCCCCCTCTCAGGATTTGTCTTTTATCAGCCCCTTGCTTTATCTGGAAACCCAGCTTGGAGCACCAAGCATGCACACTCTTCTGCACTCTGTGCATCACTAGCAAAGCACTCAGCCCATTGTTTGAGTTGTTAGCACCAATAGCCCAGTCTCTCATAGCACCTGCATGGTTTGAGTCATTAATCACTAGCAATCTACTCTCACAATACCAGCTACCTTCTTGAACCCTTGTTACCTCAGTCCTGTATTTGTGCAGTTGTGTATCTGTGTTTCAGAGCAGCACCTTAGTCTTATTTCTACTAAGCAAGTTTTTATTTATCAGAAACCATATAGCAGTATAATATAAAAATCACTTTTTTCTCTTTTTCTTCTTCTCCAATAAGCTGAAGTCCCTCTCCTTGCACCATTATCTAGTACAATGGTATAATGCTATCCATGTCACTAATGACATATAGATTAGTTGCCACACCAAGGAGTTTTTTGTCCCTTTGCTCAGACAGTGATCCACTGACAACCAGTTGTAAATCATTTTCCATGGACTGGCCATCCTGCACAGTGGTTTCATATAAACCATGGGTTTCTAGCTAATTTATGAAAATTTCATGACATTGTTTTGAAAGCCTGACCATAGTGCAGATATTAGATGTCACTACTGCTCTTCTGTCCTTGAATCTTGTTACCTTCTTCAGAAGGAAACCAGAGCACTTTTGAGAATATTTCATTTCAGTGGGAACCTGTGTTGCTGTTACTTATCTCCATGCTACATGTAATGGATTTACTTCAGTGTCTTACAGGAGTTTCTAAGCGAGTGGTCAACACAGAGAGGGTACAGCTAAAAAAGGATCTTTTAAAAATATGTACAGGAGATACTAATTGGTAACAGGATATACAAACTGCTGACCATGTCTTCTGTTGTCTAAAGAAAACATTTTGCCTTCCTTTTCTCCTGGCATTTTTTAGATTCTAAGGTCAGGACAGTTTCACACAAGGTAGGACAGGGCAGGTGCTGTGCCCGCTCTCTTCTAATGCAGGTCCAGCTCCTCATGGCAACATGTAAATATTTCTAAAATAGATACAGTAAGGTGTGCATAAATATTTATAAATGCATAGACTTTAAAAATGAATTTATACTTGCAAAAGTTTACATATTGCTTAATAAGAGGTATCAATAATACAGTTTAAATATGAATAGGAAAAAAAAAAAAAAAGAGAGGGAAAAACAGATACACAACCACCCATTAACACGACAGATGAAACCCCAAACAGATTACTGTACAGCGTTACTCGGTTGGTCTTTGGATTGTGTGCTGTGCTGCAAGATACAGACAATGTTGCCTACTAAAATGGAAAACCAGAACAAAAATTCAACTGTACAGAAACATGTGCAAGGGCACTAAGAAGAGTTTGCAATGTGTTTTCCCCAGAAGAGAAAATCCATTGGTTAAATGATAGATATGAAGAAATTTCTGAAACAAACCCAAATTACCCAGTGTGACAATGTCAAGGGAAGGGGATTACACTTACCCAAAGGCCTCCCCTGAACCTGGTGCAGCAGTAAACACAGCACCTGTTAGGACAAAAGATGAATTCCTGAAGGCACTGACTTTGAGATTACCTATACCTTACATAGCAGACTGGATTTACAAATTCAGTAAGTCATCTATCATCCATGGCTGAAAGTGCTCAACACATAATTCATCATGTTCACTCTTCAACAGTTTTGCAGCAAATATCCAGCACAGTTGTTCAGACTTACACAATTTTTCCCACTCTAGTCCAGGGTGCAAATTGTGTTACAGCTGGCAGTCACCTCAAGGAACAATCTCTTTGGGATGCCTGCTTGCACTGGGGAAACTTCAGACAAATCCAGGATGGGTTTAGCACATTATTTGGAGCAGCCATGAACAAAAAGCAGCCTTGTTAAAATATATCTCCTTTTCTAGTGATAGAATGGGCTATCTTCCTCTGTATTTCTTGTTTTTTTCCTAGTGTTCAGTAGAGTTTACTATTCTTCTGCTTGTTCTGGTGGCTGGAATATAGAGCATTACCCATCCTTTTTCTTTTAAGGGTTTGAGGAGGGACGGCCCTTCAGGGCTGTGATGTGTCTCTCAACAACCCTAGAGACCTCCTGCTTTGCCAGACTTCAACTTGGCCACAACTGCTTGGGAGATGTATCTGATCACATCTCTGGCATCTCATGTTTTTAGTCACGCTTTTAACATGTGGCTTAATAATTCTCAAACTCCCTGAGAAAAATTATATAGCCTTTGAAAAGAGGCTGTAGAATACAGCTCCTAGTCCACTTGGAATGTTTAATAATTTATGACCAAGGACAGATCCTTTAAATTATTTCGTTACTCCCTTTACTAATTATTCTTTACTACATGGTGGCTTTGTTAAAACAGCAGAATCTTCCAGGTCATCAGATAAAATTCACAATCTCCTTTCCACTGTGAAATAAGACATACTTGCTTTCATTTCTGTTTATTTCAGTGCTTCCTCTATCAAAATGAGTTTGGTTTACTGGCACATAATGCAGTTTGTAATGTGTTGATGCAATGAGCTCACTGCTATTGCCATTTTCCAGAACTCACCATAAGAATGGGACTAATAAATCTCAAACCAGATGGTTTTCAACAATGTTTTGTGTAGAGGTAGATGGAGATGAAAACCTTCCAGGCATGTCAGTGAAAAGGGAAACTGTCACTGGCAACCCCAGGAGAAGTTTCTAAAAACCATGCTAGCTTCCCAGTTGTATAAAAAATATAAGAATTTTTATCCATTTTAGGCTTTGATTTCCTAATTGCAGGACTGAAGACCAGATCCATAGCTGACCAACAGTTAAAGCTCTGTTGTTGGAAAGTTGTTGTTGGAGCTAGTAAGTGTTTATACATTCCAGCAATATGCATATGGATGAATAATGGACTTGCTGCAAAGAATAATGCCATGTCTTACCCAGCAGCACTATTAATATTATTCCAGCTGTTTGGGTATTGTATTTCTGCTAACCTCACCTCCCACTGGCCTGATGGCTTCCAGGAGCTTTGAATAGCTGTTTGGTAAAGTTCAAACTGGTGTTTTGTGGGGATATTTTGGTGCGAGTTTTGTTGGGAAGCATGATGTGAAAACTGCGGTTTACCATCCTCCTTTTTGTCCCACTCTGGCTGCAACTGCTAAACATCATGGAGTAGAGAGGCTTTTATCCAGCTGTTAAATTTCTAGGGCAAGCAACACCCCTTTACAAATAGCTGTTTCTTCCCTCATCTTTTTACTGCTAGAAACTTTTAAATTTTGCCCTCAGTAGTGTTCACTTTTTAAAGCTCATTGGAATAGAATGTCCCTTGATACCTTGGTGACTGTGGTCTATTAAGCAGTACATCTGACCCTTTCTCACATTTTCAACTAACACCTGTGAACATCTGCTCATAACCATTGTCAAATCTTTCTTTTGTCCTAAACGTCCTCACGGTCTTCTTTTCTGAGTGGAGGTATATTTACTCTAATTTTTCACCCATTACCAGACAGAGTTTTCCAATTCCTTGCACAGCTTGGATGTTTCACACACATGTCTGATTCTGGCAGTAATGAAGATGCTGTGGTTTTAGTCCTTTACTATAAGCTCCAGTAACACACCAATGTAGCAAATGGTAACTGTGTGCTCCAAAACATCTCCATGTCTTGGTTTTGAGCATCTCCTTTAAGCAATCTGTAACAAAGGTATCTACATCATTACTAGTAACAAAGATGTGAAAATTATTTTAATTTAACGGCTTGTGTGAAGGCTGACTTAAGAACATCCATTCCCTCCTTGGCCTGTAATTACAGAGGCAGGAAAAATGGTTTTAAAAGCTTCAGCTGCTTGAGAACCCAATCTGCCTTTCAGACACAGAGTCCAGGCACACTTGGATAATATGTTCACCACCATTAAAACGGGCTTAATGCTGTTATTATTGTGCTTAGAATAACCCAGAAATACCTGTTACTTCTAAAGGACTTTTTTAAAAACATGTCTATATTGTGAGTCTTGATTTACATGACATGAGACCACCCGTTTTATGTTCAGATAACAGGACTGATTGTTTCAAAAAAGGGCCTTAAACTCCCAAAGCTTCCCAGTTCTCCAGGAGCACAGAAAACGGCTGCAGTCTATGAACATACTGCTACTACACGCACACAGAAAAACATTAGGCAATATTTAAGTCATGTTCAATTAAACTTTATTTTTTATTGATCACTGGGGTGATGGTGACCTGTCTCCTATTGTCACCATTTCCTTTCTTTCAAAGCTGGGTTTTCTGGCTGTTTTGCTTTTGTTAATCCTGTGGTTCTAAGCAGAAATAAAAACAATTCACAGAAAAATTGTGTCTTTTGTGTATTCAGCCAGGATAGTGTTTTCAGAAACATGAACTCCACATCAACATAAGGATAAGGGAATACATGGAGCATAATCCCTGTCATGATATTACAAGAATGTGTTAGAAGACTGAGATGTAGACAAGAGTGGTCTCACCTCCCCTTACACAAAATTTTGTTTTCATAATCCCAGCCCAACCATCTTCTCTTGAATGTACATGATCTTTTCAGAAAAACATTTTGGGATGTAGGTGCCACCTACAAACATGTTCCCATGAAGTTATTTTTTGTTCTGGCCTTCAACTTTAGTAGGTGGTATTAACTATATTTTCTAGAATAGGAGAAAGCTGCAGGAAAGCCCTAAGGAGACTTGGTTGTTTAGAAGGTAGAAGAAAGAAGACCCCTTGGTCAGATTCACAGGTCTGGTCTGTTGGTTGGACGACCTGGTGGCAGCCTCCTGGACAGCTCCACAGGCTCACCCCCCTGCCCCATGCACATTCAGATCTTTTCATGTCCCCCCACTCACTCTGACATACTCCCACACAATTTAACTGTACTTTCCTTTTATTTTGCTTTCTTTCTACTAACATTAAATTTTCACTTAATTTCATTATCTTTTACTAAACATTTTCATACACACACTTTATAAATAAAATCCTTGTATAGTACAAAGAAGTACAACTATGTATGACTTCACACACAACTATGTATACACTTCACACACTTTCACCTGTGTCTTTGTAAAGACACAAAAATGCATATAAGCGTGTGTATCTATGAGGGCCTTTGACATACTTCTGGCAAAGGAAAATGCAAGGTTTTCAGCAAGTGCAGGGGGTTCAGAGATCACATGGGGTATGGCCATGACCATGACAAAATGGTGACTCCCGAGGACAAAGGGAGAACTTCCAAGGCCTCATGGATCTGATACATTTCTAGGCTAAGTGGGTTGTATGGCTGGGACAGAGGGAAGGGCTTCTGGTGTCAGAGGTCAAGAGACTTTTGAGGGTCAGATCTTCCAGCAAGAGTTGGAGGAATGGAGCCTGCATCACCTGGCACCAAAGTTGTTCTTTAATTGAGACTAATGACATCTCCCTTGGTTGTAGCCTTATCTTGTCCTCTCCCATTTGAGCAAATCACAATAGAAATCTACAGTGCTGCCACTCAGACAAGGAAAGAAGACAGATGATAGACATGAAATAACTAGGAAACGGTATATAATAATAATTAGGGAGTGAATTTACATACGAATACTATTTTAACATACAGTAATAATTATGGGGAGTTTGGGGTAATTTGGCATTACTTAGGCTAAGCAAATATATGATTATTAGGATACAGAAATGATACAAGGCACATGAGGTAGGGCTTTTCCTGAAGAGACAATTAGAAGACATAACTTGGGTGACAATTAGACAGGAAACAATTTTTTTGTCCTCTTTATATTAGAACAAAATAGTATGATCACATCCAATTACCTTATCTAGACAAAAAATCCTTTATATTATTACTTAAAACAAAGGGACCACACGAGGATTCTAACTTCAGATGCCTAGACTTTACCACTGAACCCGGTTACTCAGTGGTTTAGTTAAACAAGGTAGTTTGGTTAACACTTCCATCTAAATAATTTACATATTCGTGTTATAAAGAATACTATTTATTCTTATAAAATACATACCTTCTGTCATACCTTTTTGTTCTGTATTCACAAAATCATGATCCACCTATCTTTCATAAGGTAGGTAGAATTTGCCCTATAATCACTAGAGTGAATTGTCCTTTATTTTCTCTTTGCATCATGATTAAGTAAAAGGAATCTTTTGAAATAAAAGCCTACTCTTTTTGGATTGGCTTTCTTGAACTCTCATGATTTACCAGTTAATGTTTAGGGGTGAAGAAACAACAACAGAAGCAATCCAGTTTTTGGATAAGTCTGAGAGCAGATGTAGATTTGGCTACAAGTCATCTTTGCTTTTCCAAAGACCATCTCCTCTTTTGTCCAAGAAAGAAGGGTCACACCATCCAGCAGCATCCAAAATGTGCTATTCATCAAACAGATGATCTTGTGTTGTGAGTTCTAAACCCTCCATTTTTTATATCATGTTTGCTCCTGATTGTTCTTGCTCCAGTTAGAGGTCTGAAAGTTTTCAGAAATTATTGGTGCCAAGTTTATTGACTGTTTTTATGAACCAGTACATACTTGCTCACAGGGAATGTTATGTATCACATGTTCACCAGAAGTGGAAATGTGACAATTTAAAAGCACTGTTAATATGGAATGACTTTGCCCTGAGGGAACAATGAATTTGGAAAGAGAATTCCATGCCAAAAAACTCGGGTTACCTCAGGTTGTAAAGGGTTTGAAATTCAGAAGATTAGAAAATTTCTCAACACAAGGAAAACTAATGATATCAGATGTAACAAATATGCTGAATGAGATCTTTTCAGAGATCATTATCTGTAAATCTAGAGGGATCATAATGATAATCTAACCTATATACAATGGCAATAGGACTCAACCTAAATGCAATCCTGAGCAGCAGAAATATTTTAACATTTATTTTGAACATTCATTTTTTTTCATTTTTAATTAGCTAATTTAGAATGGAGCAGGAAAAGAGAACAACTCTGCCTGCTTGGTCATACCTAGCTGCTGCTAGGTATGAGGTACATGCACTAAAAGAAGGGTCAGGCAGAGCCACAGCTGCACTTGGCAGGTACATGCTGCAAGCAGGGGAATTACCAGCAGCTCTACTGGAAATTATAAAGGTTTAGGGCTGAAAAGTGGTTGCAAATATACCCTGCTGGATATGAAATTCTTTTAACAAGTAAGTTTTTAGAAGGATTAAAGTTCATCTTAAATTGAACCATTAACAACCTGTATCTATCTATGACAGATAAAGCAAGGTCTCAGAGCAAGGTCATCACTTCCTCAGTGAGTCCAGGCAATATAAAAGATAGGAAGACCAACAGTTAGAAACCTTCCTTCTCTCATTATTTAGCTTGTAAAAAATCCTGCACCCTTGACTTCTTAATGTTTAATTAAATTAATCCACAGTGATAACTTAGGGTGAGAGTGAGGATTGCAGAATAGGTACAGCTACAGCTCACCATTAATAAATGGCACTAAAACAACATGGTCTGGATCTTTAAAAGATTTAAGATCAGCCTCAAGGTTATCAGCTAAGTTTAGCATAACTGCCCATGCAGCCTAAGTACAGACTCACATGACAGGAGATTATTAATTCAGAGCTAGGCTAAGGAAAAATGTGGTATCAATCAGATAAAAGTGGAGACCAAAGAAGGCACCCCCCCAAAACTGTAGGAGAACAGTCAGGAAAAGTTCAGTGAGAAAGTCTTGGTAAGTGAAGTTGTTAGAGCATTAAATTAGTCCAATTTATAAGTACAACCAAAAAACTAGGGTATAGGCTGAGCTGCCCTTTGATCTTACGTTGTGAAGCAACCCTACAACCTCTCTGAAAGGCAGCTGTACTGAAGAAATAAAAGGGAAACAAAAGTGGTGCTGAAGCCACAGAAAACAGCTTTTCTAGGAGGAACAGAACTTTGAAAGAAGGGTATTACATAGCACGATTTTGTGATGACACTCTAAAAGAAAATGCTGCCTGAAGAATAAAAAGTGTATTGATACGTTCATGTGGGTACATAAATACATAGAAAATATAGAATGCATAAATTTGAGTGTCTGGAAACACCAGAATATTAGTTTCAAACAAGACAAATGGAAGTGGTAGTAAGAGCAAAAGCATTTCTAGTGTTCTTTGAGTCTGTAATTAGCCTGTGTCTGATTCTGGATACCACCTGTAAGAACAGAGGTTTCAACTCATATAGCGATACAGCTGAATGAAGTGGCTGAACTCCATTTGCTTCACTGCCATAAGGATTCTGTGGAAGTCAAACTTCCACAATCTCTAAATGAAGGCCAGAGCTTTCAAAAGCACAATTTGTCCCCTGTTTCTGATAGCTGAACTTTACTTGCTATGGGTGGCAATTGCAGATGGAGCCATGAACATTTGACTCCTTAAAAAGGTGTATTTTGCTCAGCAACAAAAAATGATGATAATACAATGTAAATAGCTGAAAAACTTCTTTTTCTGTTAAATAAAGATGAAAATTCTGAGACTGAACTATCCTACGCAGCTCAGTCCACTGGAAAACTTGCCCTTTCAAAGCATCACACCTTTGACATAAAAATTTAGTCTGACAGATTTCCAGACCAATTTTAACCACAACAACAACAACAACAACATAAATGCCAGGATTACCTATCGTTTTTTTTGTTGTTTTTTTTTTTTTTTTTTTTCCTTGCTGGCTTTACGCTAACTGCATTTCTCCAGGTTGTGTTTCCCTCCACGGTCTGTGTGCTCAGCGCCATGGCGGGGATTTAGGCTAGTCCTTGTGCGGGACTCTGAGCAGGCTGCGCTGTGTGGCGGGAGGCTGAGGAGCATTCACGCTGCAGACCTGCTGGGGATGCTCGGCGCTGCGAAACGCGCACGTGGTAAATGGCTGCTCTGCCTACACAGGCGTTCAAGCATTACTTGTTGCTAAACTTGTTCGCTGCCTGGGCAATCCATCTGCCTGCCTTGGGAGGGTGCCTAGAGCAGCTCGGCAAAAGCAAGCCAACTCTCAGAAGAAGAAAGGACTGATAGCTGCAGCAGAGCATTTCTGCAGCAGAAATCTCTACGCTGGTAACACAGAATCCGCACAACTGTCTGGCAGGCTGCTGCGCTCTCTAGAGGGAACTCATAGCAAGGGAAACTGTATTCATTCCCAGGGTACTAATGAATTCCCAGGTGATTGCTGGAATAGTGAAAATATTACAGATGTTGACGCTACAGCGCTCCAATAAAATGCAGGGGAAATTGGCTAAAAAGATGCCCTTTGGATCAAAGCACATCGTTTTCTTTACTACTTGCCGGCTCATTTACCAGGCTTTCTCTCATTCTCTCTGAGACCCATTTCCCTTCAGCCTTTCACTGCTAGCCTATGCCAATACCAACACATTCCGAAGATAATAACACAAAACAGAATCTGATAACTAGTGAATGCATGTGCAGACACAGGAGAGTGTAACACAGAAAGAACAAAATAATAGTTAGGGAACATCAGATGGTGGAAGATATGATGGGCAGTTATAGGAGTTCTAGGAGGATGTTTTCATTAATGAATAACAAAAATAAGGTATATTTAGTGAGCATAAATGATAGAAATCAATATAATATACTGATATATTATGAAATATAATGAGATTAGCACTACCAAGTGGATTAAAATGCTTCAAAATAATAAATACAGTCCAACTGTCACTTAAAAAAAAGCATACAGAAGGAGTGGCATCTCTGTGTCCACAGCTTATTTCAGTATTTTAAGAGAGATCACCGACTTACAAGTAAAAATCCTTTTTTTCTTTCTCAGAATCTGAACCACATGATATTTACCATACCATATTAAGTTGAACTGATTTTACCTATTTCTGTAAGTTTCTAATTTCTGCTATCAGAACTACAGTCTACTCTGTTCTTCATACAACACCAAACCCTTTACAGGAAGGTAAACATACAGTAGCAACAGATTTAACTGCAGTACTTACTTTTGCCTGGTAATGAAATATATGTTGACCCATGACAGCTCATGAATGCCTCCTGAAAAAGGACTTGAAAATCCAGCGTTTCAAAGTGTTTTTCATATATTTAAAAAAGGAAAAAATCCAGAAAGAAAAAGGGGGAAAGACCCAAAAGAAAGATAAACAAAGAAAAAGCCTGTAAGCTTTAGAGCTCTGACTGCAAAATATTCAGCCTGGCAGCTCTGGGAGAAATACAACTCTGTGTACTTGTACATGCTCACCCCATTAGAGGAGGAGTCAGTTTTGCAACACTTATGTTCCTTGCTTCAGGCAAAACAGTGATTCTCTTCAGTGCAAGCAATGTTTGTAGTGTGATGGCTGTAAAGGTGAGAGGTGTACTCTGGAGTGTAGGAATGCAGCAGCAGAAAAAGAATAATTGGGAGCATCAGCTACGTACTCTACAGGTTGTTGTGATTCCTTTTGAATGCTTATTACCCATGATTTTTTTTTTTCTAAGGGAAACCTAATGCCCTTTTAACATAAACTGCATCCATAATAGTTTTTGTGTACCAGTAGTCCATGTTTTATATTTTAGAATAGCAGATTTTTTTTTTTTACAACAGAGGAAAAATGTTGGCTTTACATCAAAAAGCTGATTAAATTGACAGAAAAAAAATATTTGTAGTTTTGAGAGGTATTTCCTGTGACTTGAAAAGAGTTTCACATTATGCAATAAGGCTGTGAATTTTACTAACATAACTATTCAGGAGTTATCTACCTTTACTTAACTAAAAACAATTTTACATATTCTTATAAATGCCTTCACTACTTCTCTGTATTCAAGCCAGTGAACTGAACATAAAATCAAACGTATGTATGTACAGTGAAGATTCTTTTAAAGAAGACTGAGCAAGAGGTCTCTTTTTCATAGTGAAAGGAGATTTCAGGGGTGTGGATGCTAAATTGCTACTAGAGTCAAGCCTCTTCAGTCAAAGTCAGCATTGCTCACATATTTTGACCAAATGGACATTCTGCAGACTATTCAAAATAATCAGTAATCATAGGAACAGTGTCTTGCCAAACATTTGTGTTTCGTGAAAAATGTTTTCAGGTAAGGAGTATGTGCCTTGTGATCTATCCACACAGAAATTATAAAACTTCAGGTTTGCTCCTTGAGTGTGGTTTGGCTGTGCTAAGCACCAGCTGCTGCTCAAAAGATCAGTGTCAGACTGCACCTCTGCTTGCATTGCTCCCATCATGTGTGCTGTGTTTCCATTTGACTCCATGCTCAGACAGTATAGGAAGTTCAGCTGGTACTGGAAGACAGTTCCCTTTTTTATCTTCTTATTTGTAAACTTCTGAACAGGCTCACCCTGAGATTAAACAAATGCTAGGAACAGAATGTATAGCTGATGTATACTCAGTTGACAGTACCCCTAAAATTTATCACATGCCCACAGCATTCAGCTAGCTCTAAACAAATTCTACTAACAACTCTGTGTTGAAAGGGATAAAATTGCTCCTGATAAATAGGGAATAGGTGCTTGAACAGATGCTGTCACCTTAAAAATAAGAAAAGGAACACAAGGTAGAACCTAATACATATTTAACCAGCCATGTAGCAGGCTGTGCCCAGCCTTATCTTGTCTTATTTCTGCATCTGCTTGACTCTGCTAAACACAAGGAGACTAAAAAAAGGAAGAGGGAATGGGAAAGCTAAGATTTGCCTAGGGAGAAAACTTTCAAAATGAAGGTGAACCAAGAAGTACTGTTCACACCATCACTACCTTAATTTCTGTAAGAGACTTTATATTGTCAAGGTCTGCATGTACAGTTTTGCCTGTAATTAAAGCAGGCTTTATAGTCCTACAATCTGGATAGTGGGGAAAAGAGAACAAAAAGTAAATTATTAATGGATTAGTAGTGAAAGATTAAGGGTAATAGTGAAGAACTATCACTGGTACCTGTAAAAATGATAACTTTAGACATTTATACCTGTGCTATCCAGTTCATAGCCAGCTGACGTAATGCAGCCCTGGTAACTGTGGTAGCAGGCAGAGCAGTGTGAGATAGCCCTTAAATATTTCCCCATGATTTTGAGTTAGCTTTTTCAGCTTTTAATGAACACTGTGTCCCTGTGGCTACACTACTAGCAATATTTAAGCCAGTCAGGCAAGTCAATA
Source organism: Sturnus vulgaris (assembly GCF_052056855.1). Taxonomy (NCBI): domain Eukaryota; kingdom Metazoa; phylum Chordata; class Aves; order Passeriformes; family Sturnidae; genus Sturnus; species Sturnus vulgaris. Next base: position 70,880,683 of record NC_142283.1, on the reverse strand, counting down.
CAAGCACACTCAGCCTCTGGTGGAATACTGCCAAGAAAAGGCAACGCTGATCCTAGGAGCACTGGATTAAGGAGAATAATTTAAGGCAGTAATAAAATCTCATACGCACAGAAGACATGTCACCTACATTCAAGAAAGTCTTTCAAATTAGGATAGAAGAAAAGAAAGGTCACCAAGATGGTGTAGAGGCTCTAAAGCCTATCTATTAAAAGGTGATTGACAGAACTTGGCTGGGTTAGTGTGGCAAAGTAAAGGCTCAGACAGAAAATGGAACAGGCACTTACTTGTCCCTATAAAGGTAATGTATGTCTATAAATACAAAAAGCACTGTACAATAGCACAGACTAAAGCTAAATAGTTTAGGCTAAAGTGCAATATCAGTTCAGGCTAATGAACAATGCTGGAGCAAAAACAACAGGTAGAAGCAGAACACACATAAAAACAGACAGTAAACTAAAAGGATACTAACCACTGCAGCATGAAAAATTGAAGCAGACTTTCAGGAGGATATAAAAAAAAGAATAACTACTTCTGGAATAGATCTTGGCCAGTCTCTGAGGATATTATCAGCTTGACTCATCCCATCTCATATAACTGGTGTATCAACTTCAGAAATCTGGTTTAGGTCAGATTTTAAGCTGTCCTATCATCAACAGAGAAAGATTCCTCTGTGGCTGATCTAGAAGCATAATACATTTCTAGAGACTGATTCACTGAGAAGAGTTTTTAGGCTTGGAATTTGTTAAAATAACCTACTAAATTCTAAAAAACAGTCCTTAACACCAACAGGTCATTTAAGGAAAGCAAGATTTAGTAAAGTAAGAGTGCAAGGACCTAACTTTATTTTCAATATAATGACTATATATTATGTTTTCAATATAATGATTTGTATCAATATAACCACAATACCTGAATTAGGAGCTTCATCAGAGTTCTGACATTTAGGCAGAATAGGAAGCACGTAGGATTTAAGAAGGGCGGGAAAGAAGATAAAGGTTGGATAAACCAGTCAAAGAAATCAATAGGGTTTCAGGAAAGGGCTTTACAGGTGAGAAAAATGTGAAAAGGAGCATTTCGGGTACTGAGGGGTATTTACTTCAGAGGAATACAGAGAGAAGACTGCAGTCTGTTTTTATCTCTCACACAGCCCTTATCTACCAAAAACCCTCAGCCCTCCTTGGAGAGTCACTGCTGAGGGGTTGTGGCAGTTTACCCAGTTTGCCCCTGCCATTCCTCACCCTCCCAGCAATTCAAGAAAGAAAGAAGAGGGGAAAAAAAAAGGCAGCAGAGGAAATCAAACAGGGAAAGTGGGCAACCCCCTGTTTTTAAATGTAGAAATATTCTAAGAAACAAAATAAGAAGCTATGGAACTACAGAGGAAACAATATTTTTCATGCTGCTGTCTGCTTTTTCAACAATGACCTCCTCTGAAGAAGCAGCTGCCAAAACCATCTGATGTGTCTTTCTCTAAAGACAAAATGTACTTTCAGGGCATCTGTTATGTAAGAGAAGACATGGCAGGTGCCATGGCTGCTCAATTCCTCTCACATGAGCCACATGCCTCTAAAGTCTTGGCTTTCTCAGCACATAGAAAGCTCACCTGAGAAGTACAGCAAGGACCCAGAGGACCAGAATGTCCTTAGTACAATGATGATCATCCTTTTGTCACCTCTGTAGCCAATGCTACCTGAGAAAGGCCTAATAATGCTCCTAGTTTACCCAGAAGTGCTCCTATGCCAGCAAACCGAGGACATTGTATGTATTTAATGTCATCCAGAACACATTCCTTCCTTGTTCCTGGAGTTTTGGTCACAGCCACAATGCACTGATGCTGGTTTATTTTCAAGTTCTGTTCTTAACATGTACCACATTTCCAGTCATTACGTTTATGAGTCTCCTCCACTTACCCTTTGTGCCTCTCACAGAAAAACACAACCACTGCAGCAGCCAGGTCTGTGTGACACTGTTACCCTTCTCCAGCCCTCCACAGCAGTTTCCACTTAGCCTACTTTATTCTCGCACTCCTTTTCTTGGGATGTGAGAGTCTGCCATTTGCTCCAGAAATCCCCAGTCCTTTTACCCTCAGACTGGCTAGCAGATGCTCCCAGAGGGATCTCAGCCACTCTGACCTCCATGGGCATGGACCACAGTGGCAAGTAGGCACGGCCCCAGGAGCCAGGTAGCCAGGGCAATGTGACTCATGGCGGCGATGTGGAGGCTGACTGCAGCAAAGGAAGGGAGACTGCTTGGTCCTGAAGGACCTGGCACTTTCTGGGTGAACCTGCCATGCGACTGTGGCATGCAGGACTTTTGCCAGGAGTGAGCACACATCTTGCATAAAAGTTGTTCATCAACTAGTGAAAAATATCAAACCCACTAGCACACTTGCTCAAGCCTGCAGCCAGTGCAACTCGTGATCTCTGTTGGTATAATAGAGACAATTGGGCTCCCAGTAGGTGAAGGACAATTGAAAGACCCAACTAGCTTTAAAAGTGCTGAAGAAAGCTGAAAATTTTATAAGGCCCGAATGAATTAATGAACAAATGAATTAACCAAGTCTTTTCGTTTTACAGAAGTTATTTCTAACTTCTAAAATGATTGCTTTTGTTTGTTTGTTTGTTTGTTTTGAAATAAAATGAAATGTGATAAGCATATCTCCAGAATTTATGTAACTATTAGAATATGGCTGCCATCACTGAGAGCTGGTCTTCAGGAATCATCCCTGTCTTATGATGTCCAATACATATACAAAATACTTTTATACATTTTTTTAATAGAGAATGTATATTAAATATAACATATACTAATTCAGGCTTGTATCCCTTGCCCTGTAAATGTCAGTAAATTCTTCTGTACGAGACTGGCATGTTCAGTTGCATTTATATGTTAATACAGATAACTTTTTTCTAGGCTGGGATCATTGTATGACATGACAACTTTCCACTTTATTAAGCCATGCTTGAATACTTGACTACCTCCTAAAGAAATTCATGAAATGTTCCTATTTCTTTTAATTGTGTATTTGTAACAAACCCATAGCTTTCATGGATGCCTTCACTGAGTTTCTCATTCTCTTGCAGCTTGCACATAGTTTAATTATGGTTATTATCAAAACAAAATTAGAACAGAGTGGAAGAAATGCAGATTGCATCCTTTACGTGTATTTTATTATTTCTTATAGTTCTGTGCCAAAAGTTCTTTCTCACTGACCAATATAATCACTTAAATTGCAGAGAAGGAGGAAAACCATGAACTCTATTTTCTAGAAATATGTTTTCATCTTGTAAGAACATTCATGAAAGAACCATAACATTCATTCCCACAGAAATTTTTTGCTTAAACTATAACCAAAACCATTTTTGTATCACAACAACTTGGTTGACGTGAGATATATATATATATATAAATACTGATCTAACAACCCAAGAGGTAACTGATAAACAGTTATGCCACGAACATAAAGTAGTATTTATCCAATAACATGGCCTCTCCATATTTCTAGAGAAATGAGAAACCAGCCAACCTTTTCAGAGTTCAAAATTTTTTCCTTTCTCTGATCTGTATGTGAAGTTACACTATCATACAACAAGTCATTTCTTACTGGATATTTGTACCATTACAGAAAGCCTATTTGCATTTCTAAACTAGAATGCATTTCCACAAAACCCTACATCTAATTAACACAGTATGTCCAACAGAATCCTACATTGTCTGAAAAGACAAATAGAAAAAGAGGTGGTTACAAAAACAGGCTTTCAAAGGACTTGTCTCCTAGTTATTTATATCTCAAACTGATTCATTTCTTAATATATTCTAGGAAATGGTCTCATCCATTTTTGTAGGGCTGATAGAGCTTTTTAAAAGACACTAAACACAAACAATACTGTGTTTCTAACTTACATGATTGCCTTCTGAGCTTAGCTGTAAAACTGCATTTTATGTACTGCCTTGTATTCTTGTATTTTATCCTTTTCAAATGGAGACCTATCAGAACTCCGTTGAGTCGTTTGCTCCCTTAATCAATCAGAAATTGTAAAAGATGAGGACATGTATGTTAAATCAATAAAGTATGTAATATGTAGGAGGCAGAACTATGCAGTGATGATACTCCTTTTGATTCCATGCAGGTATGAACTTGGCCAAATGTACATGGCATGTGATTCTGCTGATGGCCACTGATGGCAGTTGCCTATGAGTGATGTTTAATCATAAGCATCACTGCAGTAGAATGGCTGGCTACTCAATTATGTGATGTATCTATATTAGAAGAAAACACTTCCTTAAGAATTTTTTCCAGTAAATAGATTAATACCATTATGAAATAGAAAGTAATACTCCCTTTCAAAAATATATTGCTATTCAAAATCATGCTATATTATCATTAAGAATCATACTGCTGTATGGGTTTGCATTGCAAGGGTTTGATAAGGTGGGCTACAGTTGGTGACTTCTGTAGCAGTTGCCAGGACCTCTCCTCATGTCCAACAGGGACAAAGCCAGACAGATCCAAGATGGACCCACTGCTGGCCAAGACCAAATTCACCAGTGACCGTGGCAGCACCTCTAGGATAATGTATTTTAAAAGGTGGAAAAAATACTCCAACCACAGCCTGAAGAGAGGACTGAGAGTGAGAGGAACAGCTCTGCAGACACGAGGTCAATGAAGGAGGAGGGGCAGGAGCTGCTCCAGCTGCCAGAGCAGAGATTCCCCTGCAGCCCCTGGTGCAGCCCATGGGGAGGCAGCTGTGCCCCCACAGCCCAGGGAGGTCTGGGGGGAGCAGAGATCCACCTGCAGCCCCTGGAGGAGCCCACACCAGAGCAGGTGGGTGCCTGAAGGAGGCTGTGAGCCCATGGGAAACCCTCCTGGCAGGAGCTGTGGCCCGTGTAGAGCAGCCCATGCTGGAGCAGGTTTGCTGGCAGCACTTGTGACCCCATGGGGAGGCTTCATGTTGGAGAATTTTGTGGAGGACGTTCTTCTCTGGGAGAGACCCCATGCTGGAGCAGGGGAAGGGTGTGAGGAATCCTTCCAGTGAAGAGGAAGGAATGGCAGAGGCAATGTGAAATGGAACTGACTATAATCCCTATTCCTCATGCTTCTGCTCTGCTGGAGGGGAAGAAATAGAGAAATTAGGAGTGAAGTGGAACCTGGATAGATGGGAGGGGTTAGGGAAAAGTGGTTTATTTTTATTTCCCTTTATTCTTCTTTCATTTGATTGGTAATAAACTAATTTTCCCCAATCTGAGTCTGTTTTGCCCATGAAAATTATCACTGAGTGATCTCTCCCTCTCCTGATCTTGACCCATGAGCTTTTCATCATATTATCTAGTCCCTGTTCAGCTGAAGAGGGGAATGACAGAGCAACTTTGATGGGCACCAAGCATTCAGCCACAGTCAACCCATACATGCTGTCTTACTTAATATTTGAATAATCACTGTTTTAGATGAGCTGTATTTCACTGCTTATTTAGTATTCCTCAGATTAATCAGAAAGCTGCTAAATTTTGCATTTTCTTCCTGAAGTAACTCATACTAGCCATAGCTGGAGAAGAGATAGTGATGGACCTTTAATATGACCCAGCATGAATGTTTTCCTAATAGCATTAATTTAGCACAGTTTAAATCAAGAAATTAAAACAGAAGGTACGATGCATCTTTTCCTCAAACACATGAGCATTCTTAAGCCTACTCCATGGAGCTAACCTGAAGGAAGACATCTTTACCATCATTAACTACCTGATCTTTCAGAAACCAGAAAAAAAATAGATGGATCCTAAACAGGAAATTTTTAAATTCTCCCATCAAGATTATGCAATTTTCCACTTAATTATTTTCTACCAAGATAATTTAATTGCTACTCAGAATTATCTGGGGGCACTGATTCACCTTTTAATCAGAATCATATCTTTTAGTCGGAAGAAATCACACAAAACCATTAGTACATTAAAAGCATTCTAGGCTATCAGTTTAATAATGACATAATTACTAATAATTAATCTTTCTTTAGCTCTCCTTTTCTCTGTTGTCTTTCAGGTTTGTTTTTTTTTCCTTTGCACTGTGAATCATGGGCAGAAGTGCAAGAGAAAACAACTTTTCTTTCTAGGATGCAATCCAGTTCTGCATGTAATAGTTTGTTAACAAGAAACAAACAGTTACACGGAATAAGTAATGTTTTTAACTGACGCTGTTCCATTATAGTCTTTCAAAACCAGAAGAGTGTTTTAGCAGTGGGATATCCCTACTTTGATTTTGAGCTTTTTTATCTGTATATTAGCACAAAGAACTAAATTCTGTAAAGAGAAAAAAGCCAGCCATGCAGTAGAAAACTAGCAATGGAAATGTTTGTGACAATTTCTTACAAACCACAGACTGAAAAGAAGGAATCAACACATGGAACTTTACAATGGTACCACCTGAAGAGAGAAATTCTGGAGACTGGAAAAACAGAAATGTCACATAATTTCGTTAGGTCATCTGTTAGATACAGCACACAGCATACTAATCTAAGAAAAGCTAAGAAAACGAAGAAAAGCTTCTGTGGAAGGTAAAATAAAAAATAAAACATATGCAAATGAACAGGATAATGTACACTCAAAGAATTCTGACATGCAGAACTTATGTTTGTTTTCTTGGTACTTGAGCTTTAATACCCCAGTCAGACTGCCTATCTGCAAGAACAGCAGCTGTTTTTTATTTATTTTGTTTATTTTTGTTTTCTTTAACCTAAAATAGGAATTTTTATTGAATGTACTTGCCTTGTTCTTTCTGCTCAACAATAAATGGCCTTTTCAATAGAACCACATATTTGAAAAAAACTCCATAAAGACTTAAAAAAAAAATCTGAGCAAAATCATTAAAGATGCAAACCCTTGTAAGATTATTTATGAATGATCCTCAGAAACAAATATAAAATTATGCTAATATTGTCTGTTCATGCCATTTCTCACAGAGGTATTCCTAGCAAAGGGTAGCAAACTACCAGCACAAAATTAAAGAAAATGTAGTGCATAGAAAATAAACTGTAAAGGCAGAAAAAGCAATTTCTTCAAATCAAATTATTGCTACACTTTACCTAAGGCCAAACACGCTTTGCTTAATTTAAGTATCCATTTGAGGTACTGCTTCTCTAACAAATAAAGTCTGAAATCAAACTCTGACCTTAGGAAAAGAATGATAGAGGACAAGTTTCTATTTCTCATAATCCAATGGGGAGTGGTGCCTTTGAGGATTTCAAAGATGAAGATTTCAATGGCCCCTTTAAGCTAAACGAATCTAGAGTTTAATCACTGTCTCTTAAATACTTTTTCCTTATTTCAACCCAAATCTCCCTCATTGCAATTTCTGACCAGCATTCTCTCACTGTTCTCTTTATGAAAGTATCTGGCTCTGCAGAACAAGCACTCCTACAGATGTTTGGGTGTGCACAGCTGTGTGCTGGGAGAATGTCTAGTGCAGAAGGTAAGCACTGACACATGAGGATGATGAAGAGCAGACGGCCACAATCCTTGCTGGGATTTGGATGAGCTACAGGAGCCTATGCCCTAGTTTAGAACCCAGCTGACAGAACTCTGTGAACTGGCATGAAGACCTAGAAGATAGATCCCAGGTGCCCAGACACAGTAAGTGGCAGTATATAAGAACAACTCACATGACTTGGACAGGATTTAGGTGCTCAACAGATGGGTTAAAGTTTGAAGCAGTGTTTTATCATTATGCATAGCACTCAGGTTTCTAGAATTGTAGTTTATTGTTACAAAATAAGATTTTTTTTTTTTAAATAATGATTCTTGTCTTGAGAACAACTCTTGTTACTTAAAACTTTTTATAGCTACTCCCTTCAGGATGGTAAAGCTAACAGTCTAATAGCCTGACCTCCATTTCAGTAAGCCTGTTACATAGACATGAGAAGAGATTTTCATCCTGTGTCAGTCAAGACGGCAGAGGAAAACAAATTTTAATTATGCAGGGAAACACTCTCATTTTCAAATACATTTTGGCATGTCAAATTCCACACTTCAGTACCTGTTTATAGTAGAATATGTTGTTTTTTCCAGCTCTACATCATCTTTTATTATTGTGAGATAAGCTTTCTTAAAAAGCTAAGGGAGGTCCCTTGTAAAAAACTTACCTGCTGCAAAAGGTGCTTTAGTTGAGGAGAGTTAAAATACTGGCTTCTTAGCAAAATTCTGTTATTATTAATTTGCTGATATGCACAGATCATTAATCAGAGGCAAAGACACAAAGGTGGTTTTATGACTGGTTTGCTCCTTTGTTACAAACCACAGCTTTATGTTCATAGTCTTACAGTAGATTTGAAAGACTGCAAGAAATTCTGTTCTCAGCACCCTTCATAATTTGATGCACAGCAGTTGACATACACACACTACTTCATTAGCAAGGGATGAATAAGTGAAGGTACTGGAGTTATTGATGTATGAAATTTACTGCCATCTCCTCTTACCCATATATACAAGAGGCAGGAAATGCTTTTGAAATGGATTCTCTAAGGCATAGGACAAGTCACCTTGTGGGAGGAAATTAGCACCTACCAAACTTTTTGAGAATGCTCTGTTTTTATCATGCTTCTTAAAAGCCAATTTGTGTAATGAAGTAAAATTTTCAATTTTAAACAATTAGGCATAGTGCACAGCTGGTATTCCGAGGTTCTTCTAAATCACTCTTCAAATCTAAGGTATAATCCAGTGTACCAAGGTAATTTATAAAAAAATACTTCGCTA